>NC_057794.1:91234339-91514411 GCF_018294505.1 Triticum aestivum
AAGTCACCCGATCCAATTACAAAGAAACCAAAGCCTACTACAGGGCATGGAACTGTATTGGAGGGATGGCTCAATGGGCCATGAAAAATTCATAGTACAGCGGATACCATGCCGACACACAGCCTTAGAGCATGTTGGATACTCCGGCAGGTGGCCAAGAGCGGCGAGGATATCCTCACCAACAACACAACAAAGCACCATCCTATGGAAAATAACAATACAGTATTAATAGTCTTCGAGACCTTTGCCTCAAATAATAGGCGCAAGCGAACACTCCGCAGCCTTGCGGAAGTCTGCCACGTTGCAACAATAAATCCATGGAATGACACGGCCATTACCTTCAATGGCAGTGATGAACCTCAATTCCGAACAGCCCGAGCACCAACTGCTTTGGTCCTTAGTCCAATTGTGGATGGCTTCCGGCTTACTAAAGTGCTCATGGACGGTGGCAGCGGATTAAACCTCATCTACGAGGAAACTCTTAGCAAGATGGAAATAGACAAGAGCCGCATTGAGCAAAGAAGCACGACCTTCAGAGGAATCATCCCTAGTCGGGAGGCACGATGTGCGGGAAAAATCACACTAGATGTGGTATTCGGCACGCCGGAGAATTATAGGTCCGAAGAAATCACATTCCAAGTGGCCCCGTTCAGTAGCGGATACCACACCCTTTTATGGCGGGAGGCATTCGTGATCTTCCAAGCTATACCCCATTATGGGTACATTAAGCTCAAAATGCCCAGGCCCAATGGAATAATCACTCTGGCTAGTGATTCGGACATAGCACTCCGCGCTGAAAATTAAACCACCGCGCTAGCCCTCGAGGCGTTATCCGAAGCCCTTGCGGCCGAAGAACTAACTGCGCTGCACTCCACAGTGGACAGAGACGACGTGATACTCGACAAAAGACCCAAGTCCGCATCTTTTAAACCAGCGGACGAAATAGTCAAATTCCAAGTCCACCCAATGGACCCTACAAAAACAGCATCCATCGGGGCACAGCTGAACCCCACAACAGATGCCGCACTTCAGGAGTTCTTGCACGAGAATTAGGACATCTTCGCCTGGCATCCTTCAGACATGCCAGGAATCCCACGCAGGTTGGCCGAGCATAGCCTTAACATTCTAAAGGGGTTCAAGCTGGTAAGCAGACTCTTCGGCGTTTCTCTGAGCATAAACGACAAGCCATGGGAGAAGAGCTAGCCGAGTTACTCGAGGCCGGATTCATTCGAGAAATAAAACATCCGGACTGGGTAGCAAACCTGGTGATGGTACCAAAGAAGGACAAATCCTGGCGCCTATGTGTCGATTTCAAGGACCTTAACAAGGCTTGCCCCAAGGATCCCTTCCCCCTCCCCCGCATCGATCAAATTATCAACACTACCGCAGGACACGACTCATTGTGTTTCCTCGACGCATACTCCGGATACCATCAAATTAAGATGGCGGAGTCCGATCAAGCCGCAACGGCATTTATCAGTGCATACGACCCCTTCTGTTTTAACACCATGCCTTTCGGGCTCAAAAACGCTGGTGCAACCTATCAACGCATGATTCATACATGCTTGGAAACACAAATCGGCAAAAAAAGTGGAGGCATACGTAGACGACTTTGTCATTAAAACCAGACACGTCGAATCTTTAATTGACGAATTGAGGCTCACGTTCGACAATCTCCGAACATATGACATCAAGCTCAATCTGGAAAAATGCATTTTCGGCGTGCCCACCAGAAAACTCTTGGGCTTCATCGTCTCCAATAGAGGAATTTAAGCAAATCCGGCTAAACTCCGAGCTTTGTCACAGTTGGCTATCCCAACAGACCTCAAGCAAATCCAGAAGTTAACTAGATGCGTGGCTGCCTTAAGCCACTTTATCTCCCGATTAGGAGAAAAGGCACTACCTCTTTATCTCCTTCTGCGACGCACCGAACACTTCGAGTGGACGGATGCGGCCACAGCCGGATTGGAAGAAATAAATCCGTATTGGCCACAAACCCAATCTTGGCCGCGCCAAATGTTGGCGAACCAATGCTGTTATATATAGCGGGAACACACCAGGTTGTAAGCGCAGTGCTTGTCGTCAAACGAGAGACGAACGGACATAAGTTCTCGCTTCAAAAGCCGATATACTACGTATCCACCGTCCTCACTCCATGCAAATCACAGTACCCACATTATCAAAAGATAGCATGCGCGGTCTTCATGGCATCCCGGAAACTACGACACTACTTTCAAGAGTGTTTAATTACGGTGGCCTTCGAACTACCACTCAACGACATAATAAATAACCACGATGCCACAGGCCGGATTGCTAGCTATTGAGCTCCTCCCGATCGACATAACATATAAACCACGGCGAGCCATTAAGTCGCAAGTAGTTGCTGATTTCGTCGTCGAATGGACGGAAGTCGAACTCCCTAAAGAGTACGACGCGTACTCCAATTGGATCATGCACTTCGATGGCTCTAAGATGCTGGCTGGTCTGGGGGCAGGCGTCGTCCTGACATCTCCCATGGGAGATATAGTCCAATATGTACTCCAAATATTATACACAGACTCCAACAATGCAGCAGAATATGAGGCCCTGTTGCATGGTCTCCGGATGGCAGTCTCCATGGGCATTCAATGCCTAGAGGTGCGGGGGGACTCAAACCTCGCAATATCTCAAATAAATGGGGACTTTGACGCCAAGGACCCAAAAATGGCGGCTTACCGCAACGCCGTCCTCAAAATGTCAGCTCGGTTCGAGGGGCTTGAATTCCACCATGTGGTCCGGGAAAACAATCAAGTGGCGGATATCCTCGCCCGCATCGGGGCTAAGAGCGACCCTGTCCCACCTAATGTCTTCTTGGAAAGGCTATTTAAGCAATCTGTGGTATGGGAAGGAGAGACCGGCAACAACAGTCCGGACCCGACCACAACGCCAGATACCGAACACTCTGACATAATCGGAGGCTCTGCCACCGAAATAACGCCTTCGGCCCACATGATTATGGTTTTCATCGCCCCGTGGACAGAACCCTTCTTGGCTTACCTAACTAGGCAAGAACTCCCTCATGACCCAAACGAGGCACGTTGCATTGTGCAGCGGTCTAAATCCTACAAGGTCCACGAGGGAGAGCTTTATAAGAAAAAGGTTACCAGAGTACTTCAAAGGTGCATCTCCGAAGAGGAAGGACGATAACTTTTGGCAGAAATTCATGCTGGACACGGCGGCCACCACGCCGCAGCTCGGGCCCTTGTAAGAAAGGCCTTTCGTACAGGTTTTTTCTGGCCGATGGCCCAAGCAGACTCACATGATCTCGTTCAACGATGCGTCGGTTGCCAGCATTTTGCAAACCAAAGCCATATGCCACCTACCGCCCTCCAAACAATCCCCATCATTGGCCCCTTGCGGTCTGGGGGCTTGATATGGTAGGACCCGTTAAAGGGGGAAGCCATAAGAAAAAATACCTATTGGTCATGGTGGATAAATCCACCAAATGGATAGAAGCCAAACCAGTTAAAACGGTCGAGTCCGGACTAGTGATAGACTTCATATCCGGGGTTGTACACTGTTACGGTGTCCCCCACGGCATCATCACTGATAACAGCTCGAACTTTACAGACGACAATGTAAAAACTTGGTGCAGCAAAATGGGCATTAAGCTCGATTATGCCTCTGCCTATCACCCGCAAACTAACGGTCAAGTTGAGCGAGCAAATGGTCTTATCATGAGCGGCATTAAACCCAGATTAGTGCGATCCTTGAAGGAATCAGACACGCACTGGGTGGAGGAGCTTGACTCCGTACTATGGGGGCTGCAAACCACACCGAATCGCACTACCAGATACACACCATTCTTTATGGTGTACGACGCAGAGGCGGTACTGCCCTGCGGCATCATTCATGCCTCACCTCGAGTGCGCATGTACGAAGGGAAAGAAGCCGAGCTTGATCGGCATGACAGTTTGGACGCCCTGGAGGAGGAGCGTGACATGGCAAAAGCCCGCTCTGCATTCTATCAGCAACAGGCTCGGCGGTATCAAAGCAGAGAAGTACGGGCCAAAACTTATAACGTTGGCGAACTCGTTCTGCACCTACCGGAGAAGAAAAAGGACAAGCTCAAGCCCAAATGGGAAGGTCCCTTCGTTATTGATAAAGTTCTGACCGGTGGAGCGTACCATCTGCGGGATGCATCGGATAATCGACTCGAGCCAAACCCATGGAACCCAGCCAGACTGCGAAGGTTCTATGCCTAGTGCCGGACTCTGTGTTCGTCTCCCTACCTCCATCAATTTTTATATCCGTTATCTGTCTTTTCTTTCTTTCTTTCTTCCCTTTTTCTCCACGGCCTTAAAATGTTAAAATGTGTCTTGATTACACAATCTTGACACGCTAGGCGTGCTCATTATACCTGGGGGCTTCTTATACAGAAGCTTAATATAACTATGTTCCGGGCTCTCTGCCCCCGCACATGTGTTACTTTTCCACATGTACCTTTTCGTCGCCATTATATGCATCGATATGACTTAAGTATTGGCCAAGCTAGGTTGCCTGGCTCTTGTGTTTATGCCCTACGTTCTCGTTAATTCGGCTAGGGCATAAGGGGAGCACCTCTGTGATTGTTACTGCCGGGTCAGCCGGATGTGTACCTCAGACTGGGTGAAGCCGAAAGCTAGCGTTCTTAAGGGAATATTCGGTCCGTGAACAAAAGATGACTTTAAATTATTGCAATACATGCCCCCAGATGTTTATATCTTGCATCTCTTCTCGCAGTTCGGACATGCACATTAATGCATGCGTACCCAGGGAAAGGAACCCTTAACGGAACTATTCTCCCTGGAAGATGTTTCTTACTATCCATGTAATATAACATAGCTAGTTGGGTACTTGTCTGTTCAAGCACTTATGACCCCTACGCCTGGTTTCCATGCATACCCCGGTTTTATATAACTGGGCAGGTATTCGGATACACTCCGGACTGCCGGGTCCGGAGGTCGAAGCGAAAAGGTCCGCCATGACAAATGATTTACAATCCGGCTAGGGACAATATATGTCACTTGAAGTACATAGTCACTTAGACTGACTAAATTCTTCTTCTATACCATCCAATAGGCTGTCTAGCCTACAATCCTGTTGGGAATACTTTGCGGCTAATTTCACCTAGTCATACACCAAATTGACGGGGATCTCTTTACCATCAGACCCCACAGGTCCGACCTCGGCCATGTGGTTCGGGTCAGCCTTGGTATATCGCATCTTCACCATGGCCCCGGCTTCCCTTGCACCTTGTCAGCAGGCTGATATATTCCACAATCGGAAGCGCCGTCGCGCTCCCTTGAGAATATCTACAAGCTCCCCCATGCCTCCTGGCTGGGAGGCGGATGGCCAAAAGGCTTGGGCAATGCCCTGCATCACCTGCCAAACTTGTTCGTGCAGCTGTGAGAGCTCTGGCAGAAGATCACCCGCAAACCCGGGCATCTCCTCTGCGGGACGACCCGTCAGCATACCTACAGATATAACTCTGTTAGCCGGTTTCTTTGCCGAACTCTATAAAAGTTCGTTCAAGCACTTACTAAAAACGCCGCATCGAAGCCTCTTATTCTCCTTTATGAAGTCAGCTAGCTGGGCCCGAACTTCTTTCAGTTCAACGCCCAGCTGGGTATTGGCATCTTGGAGATCATTTTTCTCCTGCCTAACCCGCGTCACCACACGGTTGCCAGCCTCTAGTTGTCGTTAAGCATGTTGCTCATCCCCTCGCACGACCTCCGGATTCACTCCGGGGTCATCTGCAGAATCTATTGTTAGATTTGCATACATGCCGAATACTAGCAGGTACATACCCTTCTTTTCGATAGAAGCAAGTGTTACCAGATGGGGCCTTCGCGGACTCCTTCATTGCGGCAACTGCGGCCGGCAGCTGGGCTTTGCACTCCTCCAGCTCTTGAGACAACTGGGTATTCTTCTCCGTAAGAGCTTGCACAAATAATGATCCTTAATTCAGTTGTGTTAACTATTTCAAGTCTCAGGGGCTACTGATATATATAATTATCAGATTTTCTTACCCGTATATCCTTTACATACTGGTCCATGGATCTGGCAAGACCATTTTGAGCAGCTCGGATGTACACGTATCCTGAGTTGAAGGCATCGAACGCCTCTTCAGAGAAACCCGGGTCGCGGAGTACGGCCTAGCGGCGTATGTGATTCATGGCACTCTCTACCTCGGAGTTCGTAGCGGACATCCTATCCGCATCCTCTATAGGAGGAACATCCGGTGTTGTCCCCATGTTGGCATCTGCTCCTAAGTCCGGCTCTTGAGTCTGGCTGGTGGAGGCATGGCCGGCAGGCTCTCCGGGCACGGTCCGGCGAGCGTTTTTTCTGCCAGGAACCATGGATGTTATTATATTTTAAAGACGACAAACCACGGAGCAGGGTTTTTTCATACCACTGCGACGGCGTCTCAGTCCTGACCGCCTTCCTTTTAAGCCTATCCGTTTTCGGTGCCCCTTGCTAGTGAGTCACTGCGGGTTCAGCGTGGCATCCCGAGGGCCTTCCCTGTAGGACACCATATGTGTGTGATGGGCGAAGTGCAAAAAAGGGATCCTTATCGGAAGTTGGGACTCTGGTTTTACTTACATGCGATGCCGGGAGCAGGCCCAGATAATCGGCTATGATAGCCACCAAGGAACCATCGCAGCTCAACTGATAGAATGTCATGTCGATGAGTTCCACGAATATGTCCGGATCTTCTTCGAGTCCGGGGTCGAGGGCCTGGTCAGGGTCCTCTGGTTGTGGAGACGGGCCATGGACCTCCCTCATAGCTTTTCGCAGTTCCTGCTATGAAATAGCAAGGTAAATACTTATAATGAAGAATGCGGGAAGATCTGGAGTAAAAGGTAGCAGCTCACCCAGTTTGGGGTTTGTACATGGAGAATTCATCCCGTGGCTTAATACAGATGAACTCCTCTTCCTCTCCTTTGTATAAATCGGACAGTACTTTCCCTAGAGCGGCGGTGGAGTCCGGACCTTTACAGCCACAGCGGGTGGCATCGTCTTCTCCATTGAAGTGCCACATGGGTTTCCCCCGATACTGAAGTGGCTACACCCCCCCCCCCGCATTATGCATATTGACATAACCTCGATTATTGTCAGTCCTGATTTGGCCAGCGTTTCTATCCTGCCCATCAGGTAAAGGACCTCTCTGTTATCTTCCTCCTGGGGGCTCCGAGGACGCCAACTGCGGCGTTTCTTCAAAGGGGCATTATTGAACTTGGGAAGGCCCATCCGAATAGGGTCCGGAAGGGGGACGTCCTCCGTATAAAACCACTCCGAAGACCAGTCTTCGGATGTCTTCTTTGGGGTAACAGACAGGTATCCGGTCCCGGCGATGCGCCATATTTCGGCTCCGTCCACTTGATATATTGACTCCTTCTGTGTACGGGGTACGAGGCAGAATAGCCTTTTCCATAGCTCGAAATGAGCTTCGCAGCCCAGAAATAGCTCGCAAAATGTAACGTAGCCGGCGATGTGTAATATGGAGGGGTGTGTAAAGTTATGCAGCTGGAGGCCGTAGAACTCCAGGATCCTACAGAGGAACAGATGGATTGGAAATCCGAGTCCCCTCAATAAGTAAGGGACAAGGCATACCCGTTCCCCATGGAGGGGTTGGGGAAGCTCTCCGCTTGCTCCCCGCCATTATAAGTGGCTACTCCGGCTCGGACGGGGACCATATACGCAGGAGGGAGAAACCCATGGGTCTGTAACCCTACTAATTGGTTGTGAGGGACGGAATACTTCTCCCAATTGCCTGGCTTAGCGCTACGAGAGCGAGAGGAGGAGCTGCGATGGCCGGCAATGATGGGATGGGCTTTTCCGGGCATGCTCCGATGGATACTCATTGTGGGATGATGGTGTGATCTGATCTGAGGATCCCCGACTCTTTAAATAGGCGATTTACTCACAGGGTTAGGGTGGCAAATGTAAAAATGCCCCGACTTCTCACATTCGCTCGACACGTGGAAGATAGCCATTATTAAAGCGCAGAAGCCAAGGAGTGCAACATTTATGGGAAGTCGGACACTACTCGTACTCAGGATTTGGAGGAGAACCCGTCTTGCAATGCCAAAGACAATCTGCGCGTCGGACTCATCGTCATTGAAGCCTGGTTCAGGGGCTACTGAGGGAGTCCTGGATTAGGGGGTCCTTGGACAGCCGGACTATATGTTTTGGCCAGACTTTTGGACTATGAAGATACAAGATTGAAGACTTCGTCCAGTGTCCGGGTGGGACTCTCCTTTGCGTGGAAGGCAAGCTTGGCAATTTGGATATGTAGATCTCCTCCCTTGTAACCGACTCAGTGTAACCCTAGCCCCCTCCGGTGTCTATATAAATCGGAGGGTTTAGTCCGTAGGACGACGACAATCATAATCATAGGCTAGCTTCTAGGGTTTAGCCTCTACGATCTCGTGGTAGATCAACTCTTGTAATACTCATATCATCAAGATCAGTCAAGTAGGACATAGGGTATTACCTCCATCGAGAGGGCCCGAACCTGGGTAACATTGTGTCCCCTGCCTCCAGTTACCATCCGCCTTAGACACACAGTTCGGGACCCCCTACCCGAGATCCGCCGATTTTTACACCGACACCAGTGACCGTACGAAGTCCATCCAACGGCCGTAGTGCTTCTTCAACCTCAGGTCTTCTTTCTCCAGCCGCCCAAAGCAGCACCGGTCGTGCCGCATGCTCCTGCCTCCCGTGGCCGGCTGTGCTGCCACGGAGGCCTAACCGCCCCCTACTATTCCCACCATTGGCCAGGCCCTGCAACGACGGCAGCCTCACACCGCAGCTGAACCAATGAACCCTCGTACTCCTCTCCGCGTGGGCTTCCACTGCCGCGTCTTCCACGGATCCGTGTCGTCCCCTTCCCAGGCCTCGCCGCTCGCCATCGACCACCGCACTGGTGCTCTCGGCGCGCCGTGGTCAACGTGGTCAAGGAACGACTTCCATCAGAAGAGTACTGTACATGGAGAGGTTGACAGCTGGGTCCACGGCAGCCGCAAGGAAGTGCCTCCTTATTATGCGCACAATAATTATTCCTCCACCTGACAGCAGGGACCGACCGGACGGGCCACCATATTTGGCAAAAAAATGTTTCCCCCTGACAGCTGGAACCCACCAGCTACATCTTCGCATGCAAGGAAGTGCGTCCGGGTAAAAAAAACGATTCGCCCCCTGACTGCTGGGACCCACCAGCTACATCTTCATAGGCAAGGAAGTGCCTGACAGTCGGGACCCACCTGGTCGAAGCGTACATAGCGTTGTCATTCTGGACATGAACGTGTACGTACATACTGGTCGATGTAGAGGCGCACACGTGTTGTAGTAGAGGTGCGCACGTAGCATGTACACGTACATACAACGGCCAGTGTGCAAGAAAGAAAATACGGCCACGTACGTACATACGGGCAGGGTCTTGAACGCCTACTCGCGCATACGTACGGCCAGGGATCGTGTAGATGGCTGGGTCAAAATGGAGAACTAGTGTTGTCGTTGTGTTCATGCGGAGCCAACTGGCTGGGTCGGAACGGAATACGTCGTCGTGTTCATCGGGAGGGCTTGGATGGAACAGCCGATGGAAACGAGGCCTGGCGTACCGCAGAACAAAGGAAACGGCCTTGTGTCCAACCGGCCATGGTCGAAACAGGATCCTGTCATCAGGAGGGGTCTGGCGTACCACAAAACGAAGGAAACGAACCTTCTATGGTCGAAACGGGGGTCCTGTTGATCGGGAGGGGTGTGGCATACTGCAAAACGGAGGAAACGGACTTGTGTTGGAGCGCTACAGTCGAAACGGGGGTCCTGTTTCATCGGGAGGGGTGTGGCGTACCGCAAAACGGGACTCCACGGGATACTGTTCATCTCCACCGTCGACCCCCTCCAGCCTCCATGGGCTACTGTTCATCCACCGTCGACCTCCTCCAGCCTCCACCTGCGACTGTTCATCCACGGGCTCCTATTCATCCAGCCTCCACCGCGCGCTACTCCACCGGCTACTGTTCAACCAGCCCTCTCCACGGGCTCCTGTTCAACCACCCCTCCACCGTCTACTGTTCATCCAGCCCTCCACGGGGTGGTATTGTTCATCATGCCCTCCACGGGGTCCTGTTCATCCAGCCCCAACCGGCTCGATCGATCGGGGTCTTGTTCATCCAGAGGCAACACCACGGGGTCCTGTTCATCCACCCCCACCGGGAACTGTTCATCCAAAACACCCAGCAACGCTCACTGTTCATCCAGAGGTAGCATCGATCGGCTTCAGTTAGTAGCAGTAGCGAAGGAATCGCTCAATCGGGTTCAGTTAACAGCCATCGATCGACTGCTCGGGTTCAGTAACGCGTAGCCTGCAGTGCAATCGCTCGGGTTCAGTTAGAGACCAACGCCTCGCTCGGGTTCAGTTAGAGCCCAAAGCCTCGCACCCACACGCGTGCGTGTACGAGAGAAACGCGCATCGCTCGGCCCCGACCACCCACCGTAACCGGGAACACCCCGATATTTTCCTCGCCCTCGCTTCTACCATGGTTTTTCCGTCATGGACGACCCAAAGAATGTCATGCAGCTGTGTCTCCGGCCCACCCAGGACGAAAAGCCCATTTTTTGTCATGTTTTTTTGTCATAGAAGTAGGAGCCCACCATATCTATGATGATACCGGGTTTTGTCACAATTATCGTCATAGAAGTGTCATAAGTATGACAGAAAAATTTTTGTTCGGCCCAAAATGTCACAGATGTGTCTTTTTTGTAGTGCATGAAGCAGTAGGTCGGAGCAGAGTTGTCGTCATCATTCTCTTCAGCGTCGGTGATGTGACCATTGTCTTCGGTGTTGAAGATGGACTTGGCGACGAATGCCGAAGCTAGAGACAGGCTTGCCATGCCTGAATCAGTTTCCTCCTCAGACTCCACCTCTGCCTCCTCGGAAGCAGACTCCTCCTCTGAATCCATTTTCTTCCCAATGAACGCATGTGCCTTGCTAGATGAGCTCCTCTTGTAAGATGAAGACTTTGAGGATTTCTTCTTCTTGTCGTCAGAGTCATATTCCTTACTCTTCTTCTTTTTCTTTGCTTCCTTGTCCCATTGAGGACATTCAGATATGTAGTGGTCTGGCTTGTTGCATTTCTGCCATGTTCTCTTCTTGTAGTCACGAGTGGAAGCCTCATCATTCTTGGAGCTGGATCTTGAAGACTTTCCAAAGCGATTCTTCTTGGAGAACTTTTGGAAATTTCTCACAAGCATTGCTAGCTCTTTGCCAATGTCTTCAAGATCATCAGAACTGCAGTTAGATTCTTCTTCAGGTGAGGAAATAGCTTTTGCCTTCAAAGCACGGGATCGACCATAATTGGGGTTGTAGATATCTCTCTTCTCAGATAGCTGGAACTCATGTGTGTTGAGCCTCTCAAGTATGCCAGACGGATCAAGATCTTTGAAGTCAGGGCGTTCTTGGATCATCAATGCTAGAGTGTCAAATGAGTTGTGAAGTGATTTCAGTGGCGCCAAGAGCACGAAGTTCATTTGTGACGTCAGTGAGGTGGTCAAAAGTGAGATGTACATTCTCATCGTCATTCCTCTTGAATTGGTTGAAGAGGTTGAGAAGCACATCGATTCTGGAATCTCTTTGGGTTGAGACGCCTTCGTTGACCTTGGACAACTGGTCCCAGACTAGCTTCACAGATTCCAGAGCACTCACATGGCCATACTGCCCTTTGGTCAAATGACCACAGATGTTGTTCTTGGTGATTGAGTCCAATTGCATGAACCTCTTGACATCAGCAGCGGTGACGCCTTCACCGACTTTGGGAACAATAGTCCTGACAACATACCAGAGGCCGTTGGCAATGGCTTCAAGATGCATATGCATCTTACTCTTCAAGTAGGGGTAATCAGTGCCATCAAAGATGGGGCACACAGGGGAGACCTTGATTATCCCTGTAGTCGACATAGCTAAAACTCCAGGTGGTTAAACCGAATCATAAAGAACAAGGGAGCACCTTTCTCTGATACCAATTGAAAGTGCTACTTATCGATTAGAGGGGGGGTGAATAGGCGATTTTAATGAAAGTCCTCGAAAGCTGCAAGATCCTCGAAGACACACAACTAAACAACACCTATACGATACGCAGCGAAAGATAAGCTATGGTAGACATCCATAGTCAAGTAAACAGTATAACGAAAGCATGAAGACTAATAGCAGCTAGGTAGAACAGATCGGAATTGGAAGACAGTATGAAGCCAAATATAAGAAAGAATTCACACTATGAAGTCAAACATATCAGGCAAGCAAGCAATTTCATGAAGACAAACTGAAATGTAAAGAAGGTAGGGGATAGAACCAGTTGCTTAGTGAAGACAAGGATTTGGTAGACCAGTTCCAGTTGCTGTGACAACTGTACGTCTAGTTAGGGAGGCTGAGATTGAACTTAGAAGACCACGTCTTCACCTTATTCCCCTTGATCTAAGGACACTTAGTCCTCGCCCAATCACTCAGGTATGTATTCAAGTTAGACTTCCAAACCTTCAGAGACTCCGTTCACCGGCGATCCACAATGACCCTTGGATTGTCAGAACGTGACGCCTAACCGGCTGGAGGATACATAGTCCTCAAGTGTAATAAGTCTTCAGATTATGCGGACAGAAAGACTTCAGTGATGCCTAACACTCTTTGGCTCTGGGTGCCTTGGGATTTGTCCTCTCAAGGTTTTCTCTCTCAAAGGCTTCGGAGGTGGGTTGCTCTCTGATGTCTACTACACAACCTTCTTCTTGTAGACGTTGTTGGGCCTCCAAGTGCAGAGGTTTGTAGGACAGTAGCAAATTTCCCTCAAGTGGATGACCTAAGGTTTATCAATCTGTAGGAGGCGTAGGATGAAGATGGTCTCTCTCAAGCAACCCTGCAACCAAATAACAAAGAGTCTCTTGTGTCCCCAACACACCCAATACAATGGTAAATTGTATAGGTGCACTAGTTCGGCGAAGAGATGGTGATACAAGTGCAATATGGATGGTAGATAAAGGTATTTGTAATCTGAAAATATAAAAACAACAAGGTAACTAATGATAAAAGTGAGCATAAACGGTATTGCAATGATAGGAAATAAGGCCTAGGGTTCATACTTTCACTAGTGTAAGTCCTCTCAACAATACTAACATAATTGGATCATAAAATTATCCCTCAACATGCAACAAAGAGTCACTCCAAAGTCACTAATAGCGGAGAACGAACGAAGAGATTATGGTAGGGTACGAAACCACCTCAAAGTTATTCTTTCCAATCAATCCGTTGGGCTATTCCTATAAGTGTCACAAACAACCCTAGAGTTCATACTAGAATAACACCTTAAGATAAAAATCAACCCAAACCCTAATGTCACCTAGATACTCCAATGTCACCTCAAGTATCCAAGGGCATGATTATACGATATGCATCACACAATCTCAGATTCATCTATTCAACCAACACAAAGGATCTCAAAGAGTGCCCCAAAGTTCTACCGAAGAATCACGACGAGAACGTGTGCGAACCCCTATGCATAGGTTCATGGGGGGAACCCGCAAGTTGATCACCAAAACATACATCAAGTGAATCACGTGATATCCCATTGTCACCATAGATATCCATGGCAAGACATACATCAAGTGTTCTCAAATCTTTAAAGACTCAATCCGATAAGATTACTTCAAAGGGGAAACTCGATTCATTACAAGAGAGTAGAGGGGGAGAAAACATCATAGGATCCAACTATAATAGCAAAGCTCGTGATACATCAAGATCGTATCACCTCAAGAACACGAGAGAGAGAGAGATCAAACACATAGCTACTGGTACATACCCTCAGCCCCGAGGGAGAATACTCCCTCCTCATCATGGAGAGCACCGGGATTATGAAGAAGGCCACCAGAGAGGGATTGCCCCCTCCGGCAGGGTGCCGGAACGGGTCTAGATTGGTTTTCGGTGGGTACGGAGGCTTCTGGCGGTGGAACTCCCGATCTATTGTTGCTCCCGGATGTTTTTAGGGTATATGGAGATATATAGGCGGAAGAAGTACGTCGGTGGAGCTCTGAGGGGCCCACGAGGCAGGGGGCGCGCCAGGGGGGCGCCCTCCACCCTCGTGACCTCCCCGGAAACTTCTTGGAGTAGGGTCCAAGTCTCTTGGATCACGTTCGGTGAGAAGATCACGTTCCCGAAGGTTTCATTCCGTTTGGACTCCGTTTGATATTCTGTTTCCTCGAAATACTGAAATAGGCAAAAAACATCAATTCTGGGTTGGGCCTCCGGTTAATAGGTTAGTCCCAAAAATAATATAAAAGTGGAAAATAAAGCCCAATATAGTCCAAAACAGTAGATAAAGTAGCATGGAGCAATCAAAAATTATAGATACGTTGGAGACGTATCAGGCATCCCCAAGCTTAATTCCTGCTCGTCCTCGAGTAGGTAAATGATAAAAAGAGAATTTTTGATGCGGAGTGATACTTTGGCATAATTTCAATGTAAATCTTCTTAATCATGGTATGAATATTCAGATCCGAAAGGTTCAAGACAAAAGTTCATATTGACATAAAAAATGATAATACTTCAAGCATACTAATCAAACAATTATGTCATCTCAAAATAACATGGCCAAAGGAAGTTCATCCCTACAAAATCATATAGTTAGGCTATGCTTCATTTTCGTCACACAAAGATGTTCCCAACTTCTATACCCCCGATGACAAGCCAAGCAATTGTTTCATACTCAAATAATCTCAAACTTTTTCAACCTTCACGCAATACATGAGCGTGAGCCATGGACATAGCACTATGGGTGGTATAGAATATGATGATGGGGATTGTGTGGAGAAGACAAAAAAGGAGAAAGTCTCACATCAACGAGGCTAATCAATGAGCTATGGAGATGCCCATCAATTGATGTTAATGCAAGGAGTAGGGATTGCCATGCAACGGATGCACTAGAGCTAAGAATGCTCAACAAAAGAAAACTAGTGGGTGTGCATCCAACTTGCTTGCTCATGAAGACCTAGGGCATTTTGAGGAAGCCCATCGTTGGAATATGCAAGCCAAGTTCTATAATGGAAAATTCCCACTAGTATGAACAAGACAACTTATGAGACTCACTATATGAAAATCATGGTGCTACTTTGAAGCACAATATATGAGACTCACTACATGAAGAACAAGGTGCTACTTTGAAGCACAAGTGTGGAAAAAAGAGATAGTAGCATTGCCCTTTTTATTTTCTCTTTTTTTGGCCTTTCTCTTTTTTTGATTGGGCAATGCTCTAATAATGATGATCATCACACTTCTATTGATTACAACATAATGATTACAACTCGATACTAGAACAAGATATGACTCTATATGAATGCCTCCGGCGGTGTACCGGGATGGTGCAATGAATCAAGAGTGACATGTATGAAGAATAATGCATGGTGGCTTTGCCACAAATACCATGTCAACTATAAGATCATGCAATGGCAATATGACAAAATTAAAGCATGTCATGATGATGATGATGATGATGATGGAAGTTGCATGGCAATATATCTCGGAATGGCTATGGAAATGCCATGATAGGTAGGTATGGTGGCTGTTTTGAGGAAGATATGGGGAGGTTTATGTGTGAAAGAGCGTATCATATCACGGGGTTTGGATGCACCGGTGAAGTTTGCACCAACTCTCAATGTGAGAAAGGGCAATGCATGGTACCGAAGAGGCTAGCAAATTGCGGAAAGGTAAAAGTGCGTATAATCCATGGACTCAACATTAGTCAAAAGAACTCATATACTTATTGCAAAAATTTAGAAGTCATCAAAAATCAAGTACTACGCGCATGCTCCTAGGGGGATAGATTGGTAGGAAAAGACCATCGCTCGTCCCCGACCGCCACTCATAAGGATGCACAAGCCAGGTACACTTCATGCTTCAAATTTGTTACACAACTTTAACCATACGTGCATGCTACGGGACTTGCTAACTTCAACACAAGTATTTCTCAAATTCACAACTACTCAACTAGCACGACTATGATATTATCACCTCCATATCTCAAAACAATTATCAAGCATCAAACTTATCTTAGTATTCAACCCACTAAAAAGAAAGTCTCACATATCTTGAATACCAAGTATATTAACATTAAGCAAATTACCATGCTATTAACGACTCTCAAAATAATCTAATTGAAGCATGAGAGATCAAGTTTCTTTAAAACAAACCAGCACCGTGCTCTAAAAGATCTAAGTGAAGCACTAGAGCAAAAATTATCACGCTCAAAAAGATATAAGTGAAGCACATAGAGTAAACTATCAAGCTCAAAAGATATAAGTGAAGCACATAGAGTATTCTAACAAGTTTCAATTCATACATGGCTCTCTCAAAAGGTGTGTACATAAAGGATGATTGCGGTAGACTAACAAGCAAAGACACAAATAATACAAGACGCTCCAAGCAAAACACATATCATGTGGTGAATAAAAATATAGCTCCAAGTAAATTACCGATGGAAGTGGACAAAAGAGGGGATGCCTTCCGGGGCATCCCCAAGCTTTGACTTTTTGGTGTCCTTGGATTATCTTGGGGGTGCCATGGGCATCCCCAAGCTTAGGCTCTTGCCACTCCTTGTTCCATAATCCATCAAAAGAATTCACCCAAAACTTGAAAACTTCACAACACAAAAACTCAATAGAAATCTCGTGAGCTCCGTTAGAGAAAGAAAACAAAAGACTACTTTAAGGTACTGTAGTGAACTTGTTCTTTATTTTTATTGGTGTTAAACCTACTGTATTCCAACTTCTCAATGGTTTATAAACTATTTTACTAGCCATAGATTCATCAAAATAAGCAAACAACACACTCAAAACAGAATCTGTCAAAAACAGAACAGTCTGTAGTAATCTGTTACTAACGCAAACTTCTAGAACCCAAAAAATTCTACCAAAATTAGACGACCTGGGAAATTTGCTTATTGATCAGCAGCAATTGGAATAAATATTTTATCATGTTCTGGTGATTTTTGACAATTCGGGCACTGAGCGCAAAGATTCTGGAAATTACAGCAAGATCAAATAACTAACTTCCAAGAAGATCTAATAGGTTTAACTTGGCACAAACACTAATTAAAAGATAAAACCACATCTAAACATAATCTAGATGGATTATTTATTCCTAAACAGAACCAAAAACAAAAAACACAAAATAAAATTGGGTTGCCTCCCAACAAGCGCTATCGTTTAACGCCCCTAGCTAGGCATGATGATTTCAATGATGCTCACATAAAAGATAAGAATTGTAACATAAAGAGAGCATCATGAAGAATATGACTAGAACATTTAAGTCTAACTCACTTCCTATGCATAGGTATTTTATGAGAAAACAACTTGTGGGGACAAGAATCAACTTGCATAGGAAGGTAAAACAAGCATAACTTCAAAATTTTAAGCACATAGAGAGGAAACTTGATATTATTGCAATTCCTACAAGCATATGTTCCTCCCTCATAATAATTTTCAGTAGCATCATGAATGAATTCAACAACATAACCAGCACCTAAAGCATTCTTTTCATGATCTACAAGCATAGAAAATTTATTACTCTCCACATAGGCAAAATTCTTCTCATTCGGAATAGTGGGAGTATCATAGGAAAGTCGAATACTATAAATTGTTTCCATATTAAAAGAGTAATGTTCAGAGAAGGGGTAATCATAATCATGACAAGTTTTATAAATATAATCATCACTACTTTTTATAGCATAAGTTTCATCACAATAATCATCATAAGTAGCAACTTTGTTCTCATCATAATCACTTTGCATATCAAAACATGGAAGGCTAAAAATATCATCATTATTAAACATAGAATCCCCAAGCTTGGGACAGACATTAATTGCAGCAAATATATTCTCAAATATGTCATCCTCATCAAACATAGCTTCCCCAAGCTTGGGCCTTTTTGTATCATAAGCATAATCACTCTCATCATTAATAGCATGGATAGCACCAATAGTATAGCAATTATTATATTCTTCCAAGAATGTGCCAAAAAGATTTTCAAGATCATAAGAAGTATCATTATCTTCCCAATCATAATCATCACAACAAGCAATAGGCATAACGAGATCATCATCAAGTGTATCATCTTCATTTTCATGAGGCACAGCAATAATAGGAGCAACTTTATTTGGGAGAGATACCTTTTTACCTCTCTTCCTTTTTCTTTTCTTCTTCTTTACCACATCGTGTGTGGGTTCAATCCTCCTTTTGGAGCTCCTTATTAATGAGATTGGTTGAATAGGAGGCTCCTCCTCATTGCCTGATTCATCATAAGAGATAATAGGAGGATATTGGGAAGTCTCTTCCCTTTCATTAGTATTCTCTTCATCTTCTATTTGTTTCCTTTTCTTTATGTAGTTGGCAATATAAGGATTTTCAATGCAATTCACCGCACAATACATATAAATATTCTCTAGATCAAAATCAAGAACTCTATCAAGATTAAACTTTGGAATACCCTCAGTTATACATTTCATTTCTTCATAACCCAAAAGAAGGCTAAGCTCTTTATGATGCTCAAGGGTAATCAAATTATGACAATGTTTGGACACGACTTGATCATGAAACAAATAGCATTGGAGCTTTAAATGACCATGTTCATTGCAGAGTTCACAAGGGGCACGAAAAATATTGAATCTTTCAGCACATTCATCTAGACTTTCTTGCAACAATTTAGTTTCTAAGTACTTATGCCTCTTACAATATCTATATTCCCTATTCGGTGTGTACTTGCAAACCCAATCTACTCCACAAAAATTGACATGTTTATAGGAGGTATTTTCATCATAACTAGTGCAATCATCATTAGCATCATGGATATTCAAAGAATTCGTACTAACAACATTGCAATCATGCTCATCATTCAAAGATTTAGTGCCAAACATTTTGTAGATTTCTTCTTCTAGCACTTGAGCACAATTATCCTTTCCATCATACTCACGAAAGATATTAAAAAGGTGAAGCGTATGAGACAAACTCAATTCCACTTTTTTGTAATTTTCTTTTATAAACTAAACTAGTGATAAAACAAGAAACTAAAAGACTCGATTGAAAGATCTAAAGATATACCTTCAAGCACTCACCTCCCCGGCAACGGCGCCAGAAAAGAGCTTGATGTCTACTACACAACCTTCTTCTTGTAGACGTTGTTGGGCCTCCAAGTGCAGAGGTTTATAGGACAGTAGCAAATTTCCCTCTAGTGGATGACCTAAGGTTTATCAATCCGTAGGAGGCGTAGGATGAAGATGGTCTCTCTCAAGCAACCCTGCAACCAAATAACAAAGAGTCTCTTGTGTCCCCAACACACCCAATATAATGGTAAATTGTATAGGTGCACTAGTTCGGCGAAGAGATGGTGATACAAGTGCAATATGGATGGTAGATAAATGTATTTGTAATCTGAAAATATAAAAACAGCAAGGTAACTAATGATAAAAGTGAGCGTAAACGGTATTGCAATGATAGGAAATAAGGCCTAGGGTTCATACTTTCACTAGTGTAAGTCCTCTCAACAATACTACCATAATTGGATCATACAATTATCCCTCAACATGCAACAAAGAGTCACTCCATAGTCACTAATAGCGGAGAACGAACGAAGAGATTATGGTAGGGTACGAAACCACCTCAAAGTTATTCTTTCCAATCAATCCGTTGGGCTATTCCTATAAGTGTCACAAACAACCCTAGAGTTCATACTAGAATAACACCTTAAGATACAAATAAACCAAAACCCTAATGTCACCTAGATACTCCAATGTCACCTCAAGTATCCAAGGGCATGATTATACGATATGCATCACACAATCTCAGATTCATCTGTTCAACCAACACAAAGGACCTCAAAGAGTGTCCCAAAGTTCTACCGGAGAATCACGACGAGAACGTGTGCCAACCCCTATGCATAGGTTCATGGGCGGAACCCGCAAGTTGATCACCAAAACATACATCAAGTGAATCACATGATATCCCATTGTCACCACAGATATCCACGGCAAGACATACATCAAGTGTTCTCAAATCTTTAAAGACTCAATCCGATAAGATTGCTTCAAAGGGGAAACTCGATTCATTACAAGAGAGTAGAGGGGGAGAAAACATCATAGGATCCAACTATAATAGCAAAGCTCGCGATACGTCAAGATCGTATCACCTCAAGAACACGAGAGAGAGAGATCAAACACATAGCTACTGGTACATACCCTCAGCCCCGAGGGAGACTACTCCCTCCTCATCATGGAGAGCACCGGGATGATGAAGAAGGCCACCAGAGAGGGATTGCCCCCTCCGGCAGGGTGCCGGAACGGGTCTAGATTGGTTTTCGGTGGCTACGGAGGCTTCTGGTGGCGGAACTCCCGATCTATTGTTGCTCCCGGATATAGGCGGAAGAAGTACGTGGGTGGAGCTCCGAGGGGCCCATGAGGTAGGGGGCGCGCCCAGGGGGGGCGCCCTCCACCCTCGTGACCTCCCCGGAAACTTCTTGGAGTAGGGTCCAAGTCTCGTGGATCACGTTCGGTGAGAAGATCACGTTCCCGAAGGTTTCATTCCGTTTGGACTCCGTTTGATATCCTGTTTCCTCGAAATACTGAAATAAGCGAAAAACAGCAATTCTGGGCTGGGCCTCCGGTTAATAGGTTAGTCCCAAAAATAATATAAAAGTGGAAAATAAAGCCCAATATAGTCCAAAACAGTAGATAAAGTAGCATGGAGCAATCAAAAATTATAGATACGTTGGAGACGTATCACTCTCAAACGACAAAAGCAGTGCACTAACTGTGAGCAGCCACCAAGTTATGGTGTAGGGGTGGGCTATTTATAGCTAGGAGGCAACCCAACATGTTATGTCCAAAATGATCCTGGGTCACTAAGGAACTGACACGTGTCCAATGGTCGGATTTCAAACACACGCGGCAGCTTGACTTGGGCTACAAGCAAAGCTGACTCATCCAACTCTGGATAAGATTTACTCTCACTGTCTTCACTCGAAGACATAGGATTTCGGTTGAGCATCACGTCAGCGTTCTGACTTTGTTCACTTGGACCCCACTTAATAGTTCGGTGGTTCCTATGACTCAAGAAAGAAGAAAATGAAAATAAGAAAGAAACTATGTCTTCGCACTCCATTGTCTTAAAGTGAATGTCTTCACACGTCATTATCTTCAACGTAAATTTCTTCACAAACCACCATTGTCTTCAATGTCTTCATACATTTTTAGGGGTCATCTTTGGTAGGAAAACCGAATCAATGAGGGACTTCTACCTGTGTTATCCTGCAATTCTCACAAACATATTAGTCACTCAATCACATTTGTCGTCAATACTCCAAAACCAACTTGGGGTGGCACTAGATGCACTTACAGGACGTCTCTGCACTAGTAATTTGGCAGGCCCAAATTTGGATTTTGGGTCTACGTCGCTTACATGTTTGGGCTTTCATTTCCTTTTGACTTTTAGGAACCTTTGTTCCTTAGAATCAATTTCTATCAACTCGGGATGTCTTTCCATGGAATGGGCCACATGTCCAGGTGGTTGGCTTGACTTCAAATTTTTAGGATCGAGGGTCTCACGCACTTGAGTTTTGATTTCTTGAGGTTTTTCACGTCTTGTCTTTGGCTCTAGCTAGTAACATGGGTCTTGCATAGATCCATCATTCACACATTACCAAGGAGGTGGGGTTGACCCGAGGTCCAGCTATAGAAATTTCTATCTTTTGTTGTCTCACATGGTTAGTCAAATGATTTGATAAGGAGCATTCCATAAATGAACTTCGGCCAATTAAGGATAGGGTTGGACCCCCTTATACCACAGTTTAATTGCAAAAACACATAGAAACAGAACGTGTATTTGAAGACACCTCTCGGTCATTGTGGAGATATAACATGACCATGTTTCACATACCATTCTGAGCAGAGCCTTACAGGTTGCAATCACCATTATCACTTGCCATACATCAAATCCAACATTGACATTGTTCATCACTAGATTTATGATGCTACGTCGTCCTCATGGTGAACTACGGTATAGTGATTATGTAAGTGTAAGACAACTGATGCACTATTAGTAAAAAATACATCAGAGGCACGGTCAGTGGCACAAATACAAAGCTGTTGCGGAGAGAGATGATAGGAATGGCTTATTTCCCTACATAAGAGAGAGAGAGAGAGAGAGATAGAGAGAGAGAGAGCATATGTTATGATGCATGGTTTTATCGACGACTCAAGTTTGGAGAAGATGAAGAGAACGTGAAAATCCATCAATGCATATCGATCCCTTGAGTGAGTGGAACTAGAAAAAATGAAGAGGAAGGGAAACCGTGGAGGAGATAAAGGATATTGTCGACAAGATGCCGCTCTCTGCAAAAAAGTGAAAAATAATAGTGACATGGCTTCACCAAATTTCTGAAACAAGCACACCATAAGTGTATGCACAAGCAAAATGCTAACTCATAAATGTTTAGTTGGTAAGAAACTAGCATACACTTTATGTAGTTGATTCAACTAAATTTTAAAAACTTCATCATCTATTTCAACTATATTTTTCATGTGTTTCAACTACATATATCGTCCATTGAACAACAATGTTTCAACTACATCGCGTTTTTCAATTGCACTTTTTAAACTGCATCATCTATTCTAGCTACACAATATGAACTCCAATGTTTGGTACACAACAATATTTATTCAACCACACTTATTCAACTATGTCATCTCAACTTCAAGTGTGTCTCAACTAGTACAACAAAGTAAGGACCGCTTAATTAACCATGCCCGTATTTTTATTTTAGTTGATTTGTTGGCCATCCTTCTTCCTCCCCTAGTGGGTTCCTCTTCCAACTAACCCATTTGTCTCTTCACTAATGGCGCACCATGTGTAGGTGCGCCATTAGTAACCAAAACAGTAATGGTGCACCAGGTGAAAAGTGTGCAATTACTAAGTTTGACCAAGATTTGACCCAGTCATACATATAGTAATGGCGCACTTTGTATAGGTGCGTCATTACTAAGTTCACATAGTAATGGTGCACCTTTACAAAGTGCGCCATAACTATGTGTATGACTGGGTCAAACCTTGGTCAAACTTAGTAATGGCGCAATTTGCATAGGTGCGCCATTACTATGTCAAACTTAGTAATGGCGCACTTTGTATAGGTGCGCCATTACTAACTTTGACCAAGGTTTGACCAAGCCATTGCGCCATTACTATATGCACCCCCCCGGTGGACCGCCTTTTCAGTTTAAAAAAATAAAATAAAATGATGAAAATGTCAAAAAAATAAGTTTCCCATGTGATATGTGGTCTAGTTGTTGGGAAAATTGTTAGTAATGGCGCACTTCTATGTGGTGCGCCATTACTAAGTCAGATAGTAATGGCCCACTTCTAGGCATAGTAATGGCGCACTATGTGGTGCGCCACTATTATCTGGGATATTAGTGGAGCACCAGAGGTGCACCATTGCTATTTGTTACTAGTGGCGTGTTAATAGTGACGCACCTATAGTGCGCCATTAATAGCATAAACTGGTGCGCCACTAACAGCCTTTTTTCTAGTAGTGCTTCGGTAGCACCGCCACCTCTACCCTAACTAACAACGCTATCACACGTTGCCTCACTGCCCTTTCTTGTATGATATGCCGATGCTCATTCCTTCCCTCTAATTCGCACCCACCCTGCCATATATTATATCATAGGTGACCACACTCCTCTCAATCTGAACCTATCGACCCTCTGTTAGTCGTCCATGGAGATGTTGTGGCCAGCAGCACCATTTATGTCTCGGGTACATTAGAGATGTCATGGCTGGCCATCTCACCTTTGCCTTTGCCTCATTTTTCTATCTCTTCTCTACCGAAATTAACTAAAACAATTTCCCAAGGATTAGGAAACGCGAACAAATTAATGTACTTCCCCAAATGGACCACATAAAGTACCTTTACAAAATACTAAAAATCAAACAAAGTACACCAACCCAACACACATACAATCTCATGTTCTCCTTCGACATGAAATCCTCTCGGGACATGTACATCTCACTTGAATCTAGCCAGCCGATTGAGGGTGACCAACTCCTCGCCCTATGTGGAAAACTCTCTTGAGGCCATCTACACCATATCGATGCCATCAGGGTCATTACCGCTACCACTACCTCCTGCGGGGCTGCTCGGACCAGCTGCGTCCATGCCATAGTAGTAGGACTAGCTGCCAGCTCCACCACGCATGTTGCCAAGTTGGTTGTTGGTGGAGGACTCGTGGTGCGTCTCTGCCGCCGCCTTCAGGTTGTTTGCTGGGAGGGTATGTTGTCCGGTGAACGCATACATGTTCATGCTCGCATTGCCGCCTGCTGGATGTCTTGCTCGCTAACTATCTGTGTCGGTGACAAACCGTACGACTGGAGGTGGTTTAGGTGCGCGTTGGGAGGAACGTAGTATCATTACCCCACTTTTTTCCCATCGGTGACATTCAAGTCCGACGCCCAATACTGCATGTTAGCCAAGTTTGGGTGGTAGTACATACCAGTCATGGCTGGATTAGGGTAACTCGAGTGTGCCTCGCGGAAGGGGCAATGACGATGACAGAGTCTGTATCAGCCATCTCCGTTTTCCCACTTTGTTGTTGGTCATGATACAATGGTGGGGACACCAGAGGTGTCTCTGTGGGTGATTCGGTGTGCGGGTGAAGGCTGCGGATGTACTCCATAAGAAGGGAGAGTTGGCCGGGAGGTGGCTGCTCGCTGTTCCTCTTCTTGAGATGGCGCTTCGCGTTCAGACTACGCTTGGTGCCATTCCAGTGGTTCTTGACAGCGTTGTCTGACCGACCGGGGAGTAGTCGGGCGATCACCGACCAGGAGTTCCCTCAAGTCTGATGCATCTTGATCAGCTTCATGTCTTCCACTTCAGTCCAGTTTTTCCTCTGCAAGGGAAATATTTGTGAGTTAAATAATTATGACATAACGTTCCATTGAATTACAATTGAACACATCACTACACACGAAAAGTAGTATTTACTAACTTGACTTTTGTTAACGCAAGACAACACCCATGTCATTGAAAGCGTTGTCTATTTAGAAGCCAACCACCATGTGCCATTGCTTTGAGAATTATATTAACTTTTCTTGTTGTTGGCAAAATTTGTGTTTTTTCAGAGTACCAAATTTTTTCTAAGTTTTTTCTTGTTTCAAAGTGTATTATAATGTTTCATTGTGTAGCAATAAATAAAAATGACCTTTTTCGGATTAGATTTACTGGTACATAATGAAAAAATATGTTAGACTTTGAAACAATAAAAAAACTAATGCAACAGTCTTAAACAAGATAAAATTTGCGAAGATTAGAAAACATAGCACGCGTCACAAAGTATATAAGGAATCTTAAAGTATCTTAGGAATCTATTGGTTTGAAAATTTCCAGACAACCAAGCGTCATATACTCTCACAAACTAACCTATGACTGACATAAATTACTAAAATGGTGGAATGAGCTTCATAGAAAATGGAAAGGAAAAAAGTTAGTATGGGAATAATTATTTGGAGCGGATGGACCCATAAAAAAATTATGTGATTTCTTTATTTTGGAGAGATCCTGTTAAAAATTATTTATTTTGGACAAATCCTGTTAAAATTACACATATTTTGCATGTGCTACAATGTTGCGGATCAATGTTGTGCAATTTGAGGTGTCTAAGATTTAGAAAACTTCTAGAAAAATTTCATTTAGCAATATCAATTATATCGCAAGTGCAAGTGTCATTTTTTATTTATAGTTTTGGACTCCCTTTTTTGGATCAAGTGAAAAGATTTGCCATTTTTATTTATTAACAAGAGTAGGTTGTAAGATACCACAAAAGCGACACAAAGATATAAATTACTCTCACGAAAGTACATTACTCAAATTCTTAGCCCCCACAATAGCCCACAGCGACGCATCATCTTGTATGATGCGAACAATGATCACCACCGGTGTCGCTTTGTTTTGAAAGACACACGGGTTCCTTTCCTTCCAAATCTCGCATCTAACAAAAAGGAGTAAAGAAAATAGAGCTTTCCTCGGCTTCGAATTGTTGTGGACTCCTTCCCACCAAGTCTTCACAATCTCAAAATGTTGCCAAAGATCCGCACTAACATGAAGACCAGGCCAAGAAATCACATCGTTCCAAACTCAAAGAGAGAATCAAAACTTGAAGAGGAGGTGTGCTGCTGATTCTTACAATTGGTTGCAAAGAGGGCATCCGTCGCAATTTTGCCACTCTCAACATTGTAGCCTATTTGTCGTCCAAATCCCATTTTGGGTGACTAGCCAAGTAAAGAACCTACTTATTGGGAGATGCCCAAACCTTTCAGGACATGGATAGAACGTTGGATCAGATGTGGTCAGCCAATCGGGCCTTGTAAGTCGACAAGGTTGTATAGTTCCTATTGTTAGTCAGCTTCCGCATGATTATATCTTGGACATCTAGTTACATGATGACATTGGCAGGTTTATCCCACAAAATGATGAATTGTTGATGTGCTCTAGTGTTAGGCCTCCTTGACTGTCAATCTATAGAACCCAAAAATTATCTCTCCAAGCCTTGTTATGCTGCCACCATTCTTGCAAGATATCCCCCAAAAAATTGGTGCATTGTGTTTAGGCTTCAGCCCCACTAGCCATGATGACTCCCAAAATTTGCATTTATTTCCATCGCCAGTCATAACCTTAGTGCCCATCGGGAAGGGATCATGATCATCATTGTTGCTTGACATCCCCATAACGCACCATGCCCTATGCGGGTCATGCTGGTCAAGCCATAACCATCATAAGCAGAGCGCGATTGTGAACTTCCAAGATTAAGAATTCCTGGGCTACCAAACTCCTTCAGCCTATAAACTTGCTCCCAATTAATTTCGCACTTACCACTGGTCAATTTATCTATCCCTGCCCAAATATAGGCACACCTCATTCCATCAGTATTCCTAAGAACCTCCACCGGGAGGTCAAGTGGTGAAAGATGGTATATGGACACCTCCGTGAGCACCATGTGAATGCCTGCAGTAGCAACATGTTTTCCTCCCCAAGGTTCTAATTTCTTGGCGTTTTTATATTCTAAGTGTTGCAAGTGGAAACTATATACTCTTTAACCGTGAGGGGTAGGCCAAGGTAACATATGAGAAGGGATGAATGACCTACTGGGAAGGACTGAAGGATGTCATCAAGGTTGATGTTATCGCCCCAGATAGGTGCAACAATGCTCCTTCTACAATTTGTGACAAGGATGTTAGTATCTCTGAAAGAGGCAAGCGTAGTGGCAAGGAATTGGACTTGTTCCTTAATAGGGGCACATAAAACTGCCACATCGTTGGTGTAAAAGGAAGGATGAATGCCCGTGTGACATCAACTAAGAGGATGAAGCTTTCCTTAGGTTGTAGCCTTGTTCAATATATGCTTCAGCTGGTTAATGGCAAGCTCGAAAAGCAAAGGGGAAAGGGGCCCCCTCACAAAGCCCATGACCATGCTTGATCAGGCCCTCAACAATTGCACTGAGCAAAACTCGAGAAGAAGATCAGGAGGGGAGAGTGGAGATCTTTCCCCGGCAGTGGCCTTGGAAGACATGGTGACTCAACATGTCTATAAAATAATACCACCTAATGGAATCTATGGCCTTCTTTATATGGGTCTTGATGAGGAGTGTAGGTGTCTTGATGTGGTAAAATCTTCTAGCCACATCGCACACATACATGAAATTATAATGGACACTTATCCTCTTGATGAAATCACTTTGCGCAATGGAAACAATACCATTCATGTGCGGAGCCAACCTCATAGAGCAAGGATTTTGACAATGAGCTTGGCCATGACATAGATAAGGCTAATAGTACTAAAATCTGAAATGTCCTTTGTGAAATCTTTCTTTGGGATGAGTGTAATATTTGATGAGTTTAGCCAATGGAAGTTTTCCACGTGGAGGTCTAAGAAGTTATTGACCATGAGCATGTTGTCATCCTAAATAATATCCCAACAGTCCTTGAAGAATTTTTTGTTAAGCCATCCGGACCGCATGCTTTGTCACTAGGTAGGGCAAAGATCACATCCTGGGCCTCCTTCTTTGTGATGGCATCTCCTAGAGAAGAGAGGTCATGGCCAGCAATGGGAATCATTGCCCAATTGATGTTCTTTGCACACTAGGCACTCTTTTATTTATAATAGAGAACTATGAGTGAATAATGCTTTTCTGTAGTCATGATCCATCACCCAGTCACTCCCATGTTTGAGATGATGTATATGATTTTTCCTCCCTTGCCCATTCACCCTCAAATGACAGTAACAAGTGTTATCATCTCCGACTTTAATATTTTTGATCCTCAAGATTTGTCTCTTCCTTGTTCTCTCCATGACCATGAACCCAACCACACTTATTTTAAGTCTCTTTCAAAGAACCTTCTCATCATTACTTAGCTCCCTATTATCCTAGGCCTCATCCAACCGAAGAATGATCTCTAAGGTCAGGTGAAGTTGGACTTTGGCGTTAAAGGAAATATTTTTACTCCAAGTAAGCCTTTGACTAATTCTATTAAACTGTGTGAAAAGAGCCTTTGATAAGGCCTAGTTTGCTTAGAGAGCTCATCCACACATCTTAGAAAAAATGGTGAAATCCGGGCATGTTGGTCCAAAAATGCAAAGCATTAGGTCTCATTGACCTAGAGTAGAAGACAATGATCCAAAAGTGATGAGGAGAGGGCATGTCGGGGGTTGGGTGCGACATATGCCAAAGGATGGCTTATCATGGTGGGGGCGAGTAGAACGTCGCCGGTGCCTGGAAACGGGATGAGGCGAAGACATGCACGTCGGTGAATCTTACCCAGCTTCAGGGCTCTCCGGGGAGATAATACCCCTACTGCTGCTCTGCGGGGTCTCCGCATGATCACTATGGCAAAGTGTTTACACGATTGCTCCTTGAGCTGTTTCCTAGAGGTAGGAGAAGGCAAGGCTAGCTCTCTCCTTCCTATATGATCTGGTCTAGTGCCTATGGATTCCAACCCTCTGCATGGGTGCCCTGGGGGTTTATATAGGCCTACCCCCAGGGGTACAATGGTAATCTGGCTGGACACGGGCCCAGCCGCCAGTCTCTCTGGCCGCCGTCTTATCCGCCGACTCTTGGGGCCCGCCGTCTGGTGGGCCCCGCCGACTGGCTCGGTACGGAGCCGACAGGCCGCGTCCGCCGTGGGTGGGTCTTGCCGGCTGCAGATTACTGTAGCCGTGCTTCTAATGACGCGGGTTTGGTCATGGAGTCGTGGCAACAGCCCGACCGCCTGGCGGGCGATCACTATTACCACTCTCCCTCACATCTGGTTAATGGCGCATGGGCCCTGGGGGAGGAGCTGGCCGACTCTCGGGGGCCGACTCCCAACGGGTCCGACTGGTGGCGCACTTACCGTCTTCTGGGATCCCGCTGGCCGGTGGGACCCGCCGCCCAAAGGTCGTACAGACAAGCCGTCATGGGCGCAGGATTCGGTCCACCGGTGCTGATGTCAGGGCCAGCATGGCAACAGTGCCACGCCGCACGGAGATCTCCGCGGGTACGGAGTATTGTGGCCATGCCTGCCTTTGGAAAGGGGTGGGAGCAGTCTTCACTGTAGCCACTCCCCTGTCTTGTCCCTCTTGATGAGGGCATAGGGTTTTGCTGGAGTCGCGGGCCGACTCCCCAAGGCCGGCTTCTCGGGAAGTCGTCAGTCAGGAGTCGGCTTATCCTGAAGTCGTTCCTGGGACTCGGCCGCGAGTGGCCAGTCGGTTGCCTCGCCGCTGACTTCTCAGAAGGCGGCTCTTTGTCCAGGGGTCTTGAGGGGCGCAGCCTGCCCCGATATCTTGAAAGGTTCTGGGACTCGGGTTAGCCTACCCGTGGCCCATTACTCCGACAGTAGTCCCCGAAGTTGATGAGGTGCCGCAGACGATCGGCCGAGGAGCCTCAGTTGTTTCTCTTTTCTAGGTGCCCGAGACATGGATCTTGCTTGACTTTTGCCGGGCCAGCTAGAAGGAGTCGGACTCGCCCAACTCTAACTCGCACAATATTTCGAACATCGCGGCGGGATCCAAGTAGCGTGCTGGCTAAGCTTCCTGGCCGCCGCCCGTTCCGGGCCTGTCACCTGATAACACGCGGCCGGGCCAGTCTGCCAGCCTACGCGCGTGACGGGATAGGCCCGTAGGCGAGGCCCGCCATTACCGCGCCTTGGCGCTCGAGCGGATCCGCTGTGGCCCGAGCGGACGGTTGGGATTCCCGTGAAGTTACTGCGCGCAGTAACTTTAGTCGTGAAAACGTGGGGGTCGTGGGGGCGTGGGCGCAGTAAATCCCATGACCGCCCCCTTGGCTTCGCAGCCCATGAGGCTATAAGTAGGGGGAGGAGGGGGCGCGGCGGAGCACGCACCCCCCTTCTCCATGCTAATCCTTGCTCTTCTTCTTCTTCTTCTTCCTCGCACCGCCACGCGCCCAAGCTTTGCCGAACGCCGCGGCGATCCGATCACGATGAGTTCTTCTTCTGCCGCCACGCCTCCCTCGGTGCATTCCGGCACCTGGGATGGCTCAGAAGTCCACGACGACCACATCGAGTTCCTCCGCAAGACTCGTCGGCTTCCCGGCGAAGATTACGTGCGGGTACGCCTTGTGCCGAGGGGGGAGATCTCTCCGGCACCGGAAGAGGGTGAGCGGGTTATCTTCCGCTTGCACTGCCTGCGCGGATTGGGACTGCCGGCGAGCAGCTTCTTCCGCTCCTTTCTGGAGTTCTACGGCCTCCAGCCGCACCACCTCACGCCCAACACGGTGGTGCTGCTGTCCGCCTTCGTGGCCTTGTGCGAATGCTTCCTCGGAGTCCTCCCCACCCTCGAGCTCTAGGGGGGAGTTCTTCTACTCCAAGCTCGGCACCCAGGCTGCAGGCGTGCCGGCTCAGTGTGGCGCATTCATCGCCGTGCGGAGGTCGTGGGCCGACAACCCCTTCCCCACCATCAAGCTGATAAAGTCGGTGAAGATGTGGCAGTGATCGTACTTCTACGTGAAGAGCGTCTTCGCGGGGGGCGATTGGGTCAACCTGCCGGCTTTCGAAGCCGGCCCGCCGGCTGGGAGACTGCCCAACTGGTCGTTCCGGGCCAAGTCGCTGACGCTTGCGGGAGCCGGCGCCGTCACACGACTCCGAGTGCTGACGCAGTCGGAGGGCCTGACTGGTCCGGACCTGCTGGCCGCCTTCGTGGTGCGCCGAGTTCTCCCGCTCCAAGGCTGCTCCCACATGATATGCCAAATGAGCGGGCGCCGTGACCCGAGTCGGATGTGCACCAAGGACATGCCTCACGAGGAGGTGGCCTACATGGTGAACTACCTCTCAGACAGCAAGCTCTTGGAGGACTGACGGTTCGGCAAGGAGCCGTACTCCCGCGCCAACCCCCCACCCACAGTGAGTTGCCCTTTCTTTCTTTCTTTCTTTCTTTCTTTCTTGAATTGTCTTCTTTCTTGCCGAGTTTGTTTGTGCGACCTGACCGGTCGGCTTTGGTCAGAATCCCCTCCTCCATCCACCAGCCAGCACCACGGGGTCGGCCCGCGAGTTCCTTGCCGACCGAGCGGAGAGCGACGTCGACGACCCCGATCTGGGGGCGGCGGCTTTGGAAGATGATGCCGAGGGAGGAGGCGGCCCATGGCTCCGGGCCAGTCCAGAGGACTGGCCTGATGATGATGAGGAGGTCACCCCCCGCCACCGGCCAAGAGCCAGCCATCCCGACGCAGGCTCTTCTGCCGCGCCGGGTGCTCCAGGAAGCTGGAAGAAGCGTAGGGCCATGCCGACCTTGTTCGGCAGTCGGCCGAAGAAGCCCAAGAGTTCGGCTGCAGCGACCAAGTGGGACGAAGCGGCCGCGAAGGCCATCCGCTTCCGCAAGGAATTAAAGAAGCCGCCACTGGTCTCCGCGTGAGTATTCCGTCTTAACGCTTTATTCTTTCTTTGTAGCTTTTGTCTGAGTCTTTTACTTGCTTCCCTCGCTTCAGGGCTCCCCTCACTCTTGAGAGGGTTGTCGCCGCCTTTGTCATGGGGTCAGCGGAGACGTCCACCACCACTCGGCGGATTGACCCCGCTGCCGACCTCTGGGAGGCGACGGAGCGGAACGTGCATGAGTAGCGCAACGAGGAAGAGGCCGCCCGCCTGGAGAAGGTGGAGGCCGATAAGGCGGAGGCCTACGCCAAGAAGAAACTGGCGGAGGCCGAAACCGCCATCGCGATGAAGCGGCAGGCTGAGGAGGCCGCGCACCGCCAATCGGCGGTGTTCGTCACCCTGCTGAATTCTGCGCCGCCGCCTCCGGAGTTCACGGGGCAGACTGGGGAAGCCGGCGGTGAGAACCCCGTCATGGAGAGGGAAGGCAGCGACTCCTCCACACCGGACGTGATCGTTCCGCCGCCGCCTCCGCCGCCGTCTGGGAGCGCGCAAGGCAAACAGCCAGCGGACCCTCCGGTGCCGCCGACCGAAGACGAGGCCGTGGCGAGGCTACTCCTTCAAGTTGGCTCGCCAACGCGCCACCGTCTTGAGAAGGTGACCTCGGCGCCACGCCCCCTGGAGACCGGCACCGCCAGCTCGGCGATCCTGGATGCCGAAGCGACGAGCGCCGCGCCCATTGGGTGGGTGCGAGGAGGCGGCACAGGGCCGCTGAACCAGGCGCTTATGGACGTCCAAACGAAGCTTCAAGCTGAGGGCGACGCCAACCAGAACTGCACCAAGGCATACCTGGCATCGTGGGCAGCCATCCGGGTATGTTTTCTCTTTGGTCCTTGTTTTCTTGTTCCTCTCTGTGGGGGCGCGCCAGCGCACCCACTTGGTGTAGTCCCCGAGCTTCGGGCCGGCTACTGAGCAGGCGGCCCGGAACTCCAATTGGTGAGTTCCGAGTACTAACTTTTGTCTGAAATACTTGTCGCAGGACTACCACAACCTCCGCGTTACTGCCTTCAACCGTAACGTTGAAGAGCTGGGCAAGCGGACCGCCGACTTGTCGGAGAGCCGGAGTGAGTCCTTTTTCTTCTTTGGGCGCGCTGGCACACCCGCGGGCTGTAGTCCCCGAGATTCAGGCCGACTGCTGAGCAGTCGGGCCGGATCTCCCCGGCGACCTTCTTTATTGATGACTTAACGCCTTCTTTCTTGCTTCTCTTCAGAAGCCAACGCTGTTCTTCAACAGCAGCTGAGCGAAGCCAACTCCGCGTTGCACTCCAAGGGGAAGAAATGCAACAAGCTTGCCACGGAGCGCGATCTGCTGGCCACACAATTGGCAGAGCAGAGGGAGCTGCTCACGAAGACGCAGAAGGAGGCGGAAGAGGCGGAAGCTGCCCTCCTGGCCGAGTTCGCAAGCGAGCGGTCCTCCTGGACTGACAAAGAGGCAATGCTGGCCTCTGGCTTCCATGAGATTGAAGACATTGTTGATGGTGAGTTTCTTTACTTTCTTTCTTCGAGCTACCGATTATAAGTCATGCCGACTCCTGGTTTTTGACTTGCTTCTGCGTTTCTTCCGTCTTGGCAGACTTCTTTCCCGGGCATTCGCAGGCTGCCATCCAAGCCATCAAGGCTGACCGTGAAGGTCGGAGGGCGGAAGGCGCAGAGATCGCCGCCGACGCTCCCCGAACCCTTGATGAGCATATCCTGAGCATCGAGGCTCGCCTTCGGCCGACTCACCGGATGCTGCGCCGGCTTCAACGTGTCGGCGCCCAGGCGATTGCCGCCCTGTGGCCAGACATGTAGGCTCCGCGCACCCCCAATCGGACTGCCGACTGGCTGGAGGTCGCGGCTGGTCGTCTTGAGGCCTGGAAAGGTTCCTTGGCCCGAGCTAGAGCGCGTCGGGCCTTGGAGTTCGTCAAGGCATGGTATCCGGGGCTGGACCTTGACCGGCTGGCCACACTCCGGTCAGAGGCCCAGCCGGAGCTGGCAGCCGCAGAAGGCGCCCTCGTCAAGCATGCCGCAGCGATCGCCGAGTACACCGACACCAGCATCTTCGTCCCCGAGCGGTCTGAAGACGGCGAGGAGGTACCGCCGGAGTGGTTTGGGATGAACCCAGACTACGGTGAGGACTCGGCGGAGGTGATCGGCTCCAGCGTCGAGGAGGAAGGCGAGGCAGAGGACGGAGGTGAGACGGAAGCACCAGAAGACGGAGCAGACGACCAACCTCAGCTCGACCGCGCCTCCAGCAACAAGCCGCGTGCGACCGAGCCGACTGCCGCCAGAGGCGATCAAGCCGAGACTGCCCAGCCGGCCGCCCCAACGCCTGACGCTGCCGCCGCCTCCGACCCTCCGAATCCGTCTGCCGCTTCCTAAGCTGCCGCCTTATCTTTATTTTATCTGCTTTAGTAGTCTTTGAAGAACTTGTTAATTCGCACAATTCGACCCGCGGGGTGTTTTTTGAACTTCTACTCGAAGATTCGGCCAAGGGCCTATGTTATGTAAATATTTATCCGAATTCTATCTTTTCTTGCTCATTGCTCTTTTGGCCCTTTCCTTTGCCGCTTTCCCTTAGTTGTCTGTCTTGCCAGTCGGACAGCCGCTCTGCGGACTGCCGTTGGATCAAATGCTTGGCTACTTTGGGAAGGCAAGTACTTAGCCGTTTTAGAGTTTTTTAGCAAATTGGATAGAAGGCGGTGAGCGGACTGCTTAATAGTCGGTTTGCGAAAAGAAAAGAAAAAAGGAAGGCTGGAAGCCGTCTTAAGCTATGTTTTATGCTTTTGAGTCCTTAGCCAGTTTTCATGCGAACGCCCATTCTACCTTACTCCTGCCCACCGTATAGTCGCTCTGCGAGCTGCGGCTTCTGACAGGAGATGGCTTAGGCGCCACACACTACTTGGCTGGCTGTAGGAAGCATTTCATAGTGCAAGGCGGCAAGTCCCCGGGCCGACCTGTCGAGCCCGGTGCCAAGCGGTATAACAAAGAGTAATATACTCGTCGGCATAATTTTTATCATATAGACAAAAGAGGGCAGTCCCCGAGCTCATCTCGGGGGGCCCAAAGTCTTGGTACTTTAATACAAAAGGTAGCATGGTACATACTGTATCAACTGTAAAATCTTCGGAGGAGATTTGCATTCCATGGCCGCTCCATCTCTTTGCCGGAGTCGTCCCTCTTGTGTGCTCGGGGCTTCTGAGCGTCAATCAGGTAGTAGGAGTCGTTGCCCATTACTTTGCTAATGATGAAAGGGCCTTCCCAAGGCGCAGACAGCTTGTGATGGCCGGCTATTCGCTGGATCAGTCGGAGCACAAGGTCGCCCTCTTGGAAAGATCTCGTCTTGACCTTCCTATTGTAGTATCGGCACAGGCTCTGCTGGTAGATGCTGGACCGGCTGAGTGCCAACAGCCGGCCCTCTTCCAGCAGATCGACGCCTTCTTGGCGTGCTTCTTCTGCTTCCTCCTCGGTGTACATGGTGACTCGCGGGGGTCGAACTCTATGTCCGTTGGGATGACGGCTTCAGCACCGTAGACGAGGAAGAAAGGCGTGAAGCCGGTTGACTTGTTTGGAGTCGTGCGTAGACTCCAGAGGACGGCTGACAACTCATCGAGCCAGCAGCCAGCCGAACGCTCCAGAGGCTCGATCAGTCGGGGCTTGATGCTAGACAAGATGAGGCCATTTGCTTGCTCCACCTGGCCGTTTGATTGTGGATGGGCGACGGACGCTAGGTCCAGTCAGATGCCCTGTGTTGTGCAGAAACGGGCCAAAGCGCCTTTGGCAAAATTTGTGCCATTGTTGGTGATGATGTTGTGTGGTATGTCGTACCGAATTGTGATATCGGAGACGAAAGTCACGGCAGTCGGACCGTTCAGTTTCTTGATTGGCTTCACTTCTATCCACTTGGTGAACTTGTCCACTGCGACAAGTAAGTGAGTTAAGCCACCTCCTGCCATCTTGAATGGTCCCACCATGTCTAGACCCCAAACTGCGAAAGGCCAGGCAATGGGGATGGTCTTGAGTGCAGAAGCCGGCTGATGCGGCTTGGAGCAGAACTTCTGGCACCCTTTGCATTTTTGGACCAATTCCTTGGCCTCTTCTAAGGCCGTTGGCCAAAAGAAGCCGTGTCGGAAAGCTTTGGCGACGAGTGCTCTTGAAGCTGCATGCTGGCCGCCCTCGCCTTGGTGGATGTCTTTGAGAATTGCTTGGCCTTGCTCTGGCTCTACGCAGCGCTGGTAGACACCAGTGACGCTGTGCCTGACCAGCTCTCTGTTGACTATGGTGTAGGCTGCCGCTCGACGTTGTACCTGCCGAGCTAAGGTCTCATCAGTTGGCAGCTCTTTGCTCACCAGAAATTTGAGGATGCCCTGGGCCCATGAGGATGCTGCTATTTCTTCGACTGCCAGAACTGCGACTTGGACGAGGGCGGCTGGGCTGGGAGGTGGTGGGGTGGAGTCAACAACCGCTTGCTGGGTTAAATAAGTCCCCGGGCCGGGTTCTGCAGTCCCTGGGCCGGCCTCGACTATGGCGGCTTTGGAACCATCTGCCGAAATCCCCGTACCGTCTGCTGGGACTGGAGTCGGATCCGACTTCTTCGGGAGGAGCCGGCACGAAGATGGAGTCTGATTTTGGTGAAGGCTTGACAGACGGCTCGAGGAGGCGTTGAAGGGCGACGCCGGATGGTATTGCTTGGCGGGTAGAGCCGATTCGTGCCAAGGCGTCTGCTTGGTCGTTGTCGTTTCTTGGCACATGGAGGAATTCGCACCCCTCGAAATACCCACTGAGTTGCTGCAGGAGGAAACAGTAACTCGCCATGTTCGCATCTTTGGCGTCCCAGTCGCCAGACGACTGCTGGACCACTAAGTCCGAGTCGCCATAACACAGGATCCGGTGAATGCCGAGTTCTTTGGCAAGCCGGAGCCCGTGAATGAGCGCCTCGTACTCGGCGACGTTGTTGGAGGCGGCAAAATGGATTTGCAGTGCGTATTTGAGCTTGTCGCCTTTAGGAGAAGTGAGGACAATGCCAGCTCCCAAGCCGGTGCGCATCTTGGAGCCGTCGAAATGCATCCGCCAATGGGTGGAGTCGGGCGCTGGAGGTAGGTACTGGGTCTCGGCCCAGTCGACGAGAAAGTCGGCCAGCGCTTGTGACTTGATGGCGGTGCGGGGCTGGTAGTGGATGGTGTAGGGAGCCAGCTCTATGGCCCACTTGGCCACTCGGCCAGAAGCATCTCGGCTTCCGATGATCTCGACAAGTGGGGCCATGCAGACCATAGTGATTGGGTGCTCTTGAAAGTAGGGCTTCAATTTCTTGGCGGTCAAGTGCACGCCATAGCACATCTTCTGGTAGTGGGGGTAGTTCTGCTTGGAGGCCGACAGTACTTCGCTCAGGTAATATACCGGTCTCTGGACAGGTAGTGCCTTGCCTTCCTCCTTGCGTTCTACTACAATGACCGTGCTGATTACCCGGCTGGTGGCGGCGATATACAGGAGCATAGGTTCCTTAGGAGTCGGAGCTGCCAGAACGGGTGGAGTAGTCAGCATCTTTTTTAACTGGAGAAAAGCTTCATCCGCCTTGTGGTTCCACTCGAAAAAAGTGGTCTTCTTCATGAGTTGGTATAAGGGGAGAGCTTTCTCGCCCAGCCGACTGATGAATCGGCTGATGGACGCCAAGCAGCCGATGAACTTTTGCACGTCCAGCAGTCGGCTGGGTACCTCCATCCTCTCAATGGCCTTGATCTTTACAGGGTTGCATTCTATGCCGCGTTCAGAGACCAGGAAGCCAAGGAGTTGGCTGGCTGGTACTCCGAAGACGCACTTCTCGGGGTTGAGCTTGATCTGGAATCGCGCAGGTTCTCAAAGGTCTCCTTGAGGTCTTCCAGCAGTGTTCCACGCTTTTCTGTCTTCACCACCACATCGTCCACGTAGACGTGGGCGTTCCTGCCGAGTTGCTTGAGGAGGCACTTCTGCATGCAACACTGAAAGGTGGCGCCGGCATTCCTCAAGCCGAACGTCATGGTGAGGTAGCAGAAGGCTCCAAACGGCTGATGAAGGCGGTCTTCAGTCTGTCTGCTGGGTTCAGCTTGATCTGGTGATATCCTGAATACGCATCCAAAAAGCTCAACGGCTCGCATCCGGCGGTGGAGTCTATCACCTGATCAATTCTTGGCAGAGCAAACGGGTCCTTGGGGCAGGCCTTGTTGAGGCTCGTGTAGTCAATACACATTCGCCACTGCTTGTTCTTCTTCAGTACCAGGACCAGGTTGGCTAGCCACTCTGGAAAGAATACTTCCATAATGAAGCCGGCTGCTAGGAGTCGGGCTATCTCTTCTCTGACAACTCTTCTCTTCTCTTCTGATAGGCGGCACAGGGGCTGCCTGACCGGCTTTGCATCAGATCGGACATGTAATTTGTGCTCGGCAAATTCCGTCGGTACACCTAGCATGTCTTTGGGGGACCATGCGAAGATGTCCCGATTCTCACGGAGGAAATCGACGAGCTCGCCGTCCTATTTGCTGTCGAGGTTTGCGCCTACGACAGCGTACCTCTCTGGGTGCTCCGGATCCAAGGGTAAATTCTTTGTCTCCTTGGCTGGTTTGAACGAACCCTCACCCTCCGACTCCTTTGGGTTAGGTGACACCTCTGGCTACTTGCCGGCCATCGCCACAACCCGTTCAAGGAGCCGCTTCTCGGCTGCAATCACCAGGGACTCGGCCAGCCGACTGCTCTCAGCCGCACAGGAAGACGACTTCCGGTAGTCGTCGGCTACGGTCAGAATTTCCCTGGAACTGGGCATCTTCATTTTGAGGTAGGCGTAGTGGGGGACCGCCATGAACTTGGCCAGGGCGGGTCGGCCAAGTAGTGCATGGTATGGGCTCTCGAGGTCCACCACCTCAAACCAAACTGGCTCTCGGCGGAAGTGATCTTTGTCTCCAAAGAGGATGTCCATCAGGATCTTGCCGATTGGTGAGCAGGAAAGCCCAGGAACAATACCGTGGAACACAGTCCGGCTGTTTTGAAGCTGTCTTTGCTTGATTCCTAATTTCTCCATGGTGTCCTTGTACAGGCTGTTGATGCTGCTGCCTCCGTCTATCAGAACTCGCGAGAAATGAGCGGCTCGTCTATCCGTGGCAAAGGTGGCATCCAAGACCAAGGCATAGGAGCCCGGACTCGGCATCACCTCTGGGTGATCAGCCCTGCTCCAGCTGATAGGCTTCTCGGACCAGTGCATGAATTCGGGCATCTCTGATTCTATTGCATTCACCTCTTGTCGCTGCAGCCGCCTGCTGGGTCGATCATCAGCCATGCTGGTAAATACCACGTAGGCTCCGTGCTCTTCGGGGTATTCATCTTGTACTGCGCCGACCGGCCTGACAGCCGGCTGCTGGGGCGGAGGCGGTTGCGGCTGCCCAGCAGGCGGGGGAGGTAGGAGGCCGTCTCCCTTGGCGATCCTGGTGAGCCAGTGGCACTTCCAGGTGGTGTGATTTGACGGCTTCGCTCCGCTATGGAATTTGCAAGGACCATCCAGAGTCTGCTCGTAGGAGAAGGCTGGCAGCCAATTGGGCTTGCCACCTTTTTGTCGCTTGGGTGGAGGCTGCCCATCCGGCTGCTGGGCATCAACTGTCGCGACCTACCGGCTGCTAGAAGCCAGCTGCGGGGCCTTGCGCTTGTGGTCGCTCTGCTATTGCCGCCGACTGGCGTATCCCGCCGGAGTTCTTGGAGCCTGAGGGGCCACTTTGCTAGTTGCGCTAACTTGAATCTCCGCCTTCATGGAGGAGTCGGCCGTGGCGTACTTGTCTGCTATGATCAGCAGCTCGTCCAGGGTTTCTGGCTCGTCGCAGAGGAGCTTGTGCTTGAGGAGGGTGCCTTCTCTGCACCCGGCTGTGAAGTACTCGATAGCCTGCACCTCGTGCACGCCCTCGCAGGAGTTCCGAAGCTCGGCCCAACGCGTGAGGTAATCGCGAGTCGACTCGTCGGGGCCTTGCATGCACAAGGAAAGCTGCCGAGGCTTGGGAGGACGCTTGTATGTGCTAGTGAAGTTGCGGACAAATGCTTCGGTGAAGTCAACCCAGCTGTTGATGTTGCAGGGCTTCAGGCTGTTCAGCCATGTCCGGGCCGTGCCCTGGAGCATGAGCGGAACGTACTTGACGGCGACACGCTTGTTGCCGTTCGCTATGCTGACAGCCGTGGAATAGTCGACCAGCCAGTCTTCCGGCTTCACGGAGCCGGTGTACTTGGGCGTGTCTCTTGGGAGCGTGAACCCTTTGGGAAAGGGCTCGTCTCGAATGCGGGGCCCGAAACAAGGCAGAGCCAACTCATCTTCTTCTTCGAGCGCCAGGGATCGGTGAAGTTGGTCGATCCGGTGGCGGGCGTCGTCTTCCCCGACTCCCTCTCGGCGGCCAAGGCGGTCGTCGAGAGTCGGATGATCAACGGGCGGCGGGGAGACTCGCCTTTCCTTGCGAGGAGGAGGAGGCAGACAGTCGTCCCGTCGTTCTACTGCTCTCGGGCGGCCGTCTCGGTCGCGCTCTATGGTAATGTGAGTCCGACTGTGGCTGACAGTTGGATCCTTGTCTTTTCTTCCTCGGGCGCCGCCAGTCGGTGTTTAAGACATCGCGCCTTGATCTCGGCGAAGGTCGTCGTTTTGCCGCTGCGGCGCCTCTGTGCGGCAGCCGGCCTCGTTCTGCGCGGCAGCCGCATCGAGGAGCCATTGGACTCGCTCCATCATCAGGCGGCGCTCTTCGCCCTCGAAATTGTCCAGCTCGTCCGCCGCCGCCTGGGCGGCTCGAATGTTCTCCGCTGGTGTAGCATACACAGGGCGACCTGCCCCAAACAGGTTGGCGATGGCTACGCCGCGCTGCTGGACCGCGCCAAGGCGGCTGGGCCCAGCTAGGGCTGGCGAGCCACCAACAGCGCGATCCATCTCTCGCTAGTAGGCTTCCGACAAGCGTCTCATGCTAGCCAGCTTCTTCGCGCCTTCGACGAGCTGAAGGCGGCGCGCCTCCAACGTCTCTGCGTCGGCGTCTTCCAGAATGGGCACAGTCGGGTCTTGTAGCGCCGCGCCAAGTGGGTCATGCGCTCCTCCGCCGGGAGGCTCGTCATGACTGATGACAAGCACCTCGGTGACGGTGCTTCCGCCGCTCTTCACACGAGGGAGAGACTCATCGTAGACTACCACATTAGTGGGGAACGCGTCGAGCGACACGGTGTCGGAGTTGACCAGCATCGGATCAGTGGAACCTACAGACTCCAAGTCCACGGCAGGCTCGCCGGAGACGTGGAGTTGATCGAGGAGGCCCGCGAGGAGGCTCACGGAGCCGCCCATGCCTGCGTTGGATGCAGGCTCATCGGAGAGGCGAACCTCGCCGACAAGTTCGGCGAGGCAGCTGGCTGCGCAGGCGATCTCAACGCCGCGCAGCGCGTCAGCGCTGACTCCGTCTGGCGTGCCTGGCTAGCTGCGCTCGCCAGGGAGGAAAAGGCTTCCCATCCAGAGCAGGTCTCCGGACGGCGGTGCACCAGGCCCCACGGTGGGCGCCAAATGTCGGGGGTTGGGTGCGACATATGCCAAAGGATGGCTTATCATGGTGGGGGCGAGTAGAACGTCGCCGGTGCCTGGAAACGGGATGAGGCGAAGACATGTACGCCGGCGAATCTTACCCAGCTTCAGGGCTCTCCGGGGAGATAATACCCCTACTGCTGCTCTCCGGGGTCTCCGAATGATCACTATGGCAAAGTGTTTACACGATTGCTCCTTGAGCTGTTTCCTAGAGGTAGGAGAAGGCAAGGCTAGCTCTCTCCTTCCTATATGATCTGGTCTAGTGCCTATGGATTCCAACCCTCTGCATGGGTGCCCTGGGGGGTTTATATAGGCCTACCCCCAGGGGTACAATGGTAATCTGGCTGGACGCGGGCCCAGCCGCCAATCTCTCTGGCCGCCGTCTTATCCGCCGACTCCTGGGGCCCGCCGTCTGGTGGGCCCCGCCGACTGGCTCGGTACGGAGCCGACAGGCCGCGTCCGCCGCGGGCGGGTCTTGCCGGCTGCTGATTACTATAGTCATGCTTCGAATGACACGGGCTTAGTCATGGAGTCGTGGCAATAGCCCCGCCGCCTGGTGGGCGATCACTATTGCCACTCTCCGTCACATCTGGTTAATGGCGCATGGGCCCTGGGGGAGGAGCTGGCCAACTCTCGGGAGGTGACTCCCAACGGGTCCGACTGGTGGCGCACTTGCCGTCTTCTGGGATCCCGCTGGCCGGTGGGACCCGCCGCCCAAAGGTCGTACAGACAAGCCGTCATGGGCGCAGGATTTGGTCCATCGGTGCTGATGTCAGGGCCAGCATGGCAACAGTACCACGCCGCACGGAGATCTCTGCGGGTACGGCGTACTGTGGACATGCCTGCCTTTGGAAAGGGGTGGGAGAAGTCTTCACTATAGCCACTTGTCCTGTCCCTCTTGATGAGGGCATGGGGTTTTGCTAGAGTCGCGGGCCGACTCCCCAAGGCCGGCTTCTCGGGAAGTCGTCAGTCAGGAGTCGGCTTATCCTGAAGTCGTTCCTGGGACTCGGCCGCGAGTGGCCAGTCTGTTGCCTCGCCGCCGACTTCTCAGAAGGCGGCTCTTTGTCCTGGGGTCTTGAGGGGCGGAGCCTGCCCCGATGTCTTGAAAGGTTCTGGGACTCAGATTAGCCTACCCGTGGCCCATTACTCCGACAGGGCATTCATAATGTTCTTGTCAAAAGTGATATCCCAATCTTCATTGCAAAAGAAGCCATCAAGCTTGGACATGGTTCGGTTGCTTTGCTTATTTCTCCCAAGTGTACATATTTGTACTAGAATAACACCTTAAGACACAAATCAACCAAAACCCTAATGTCACCTAGATACTCCAATGTCACCTCAAGAATCCGTGGGCATGATTATACGATATGCATCACACAATCTCAGATTCATCTATTCAACCAACACATAGAACCTCAAAGAGTGCCCCAAAGTTCTACCGGAGAATCATGACGAAAACGTGTGCCAACCCCTATGCATAGGTTCATGGGCGGAACCCGCAAGTTGATCACCAAAACATACATCAAGTGAATCACGTGATATCCCATTGTCACCACAGATACGCATGACAAGACATACATCAAGTGTTCTCAAATCTATAAAGACTCAATCCGATAAGATAACTTCAAAGGGGAAACTCAATCCATGACAAGAGAGTAGAGGGGGGAGAAAACATCATAGGATCCAACAATAATAGCAAAGCTCACGATACATCAAGATCGTATCACCTCAAGAACACGAGAGAGAGAGAGAGAGAGATCAAACACATAGCTACTGGTACATACCCTCAGCCCCGAGGGAGAACTACTCCCTCCTTGTCATGGAGAGCGCCGGGATGATGAAGATGGCCACTGGAGAGGGATTGCCACCTCCGGCAGGGTGCCAGAACGGGTCTAGATTGGTTTTCAATGGCTACGGAGGCTTCTGGCGGTGGAACTCCCGATCTATTGTATGTTCTGGAAGGTTTTGGGGTACGTGAGTATATATGGGTGCAGGAAGTACGTCGGTGGAGCTTCGGAGGCCCCACGAGGCAGGGGGCTCGCCCTAGGGGAGCGCCCCCACCCTCATGAGCACCTCCCTTGGCTCCTGACGTGGGGTCCAAGTCCATCCGGTAGCTTTCCTTCCAAAAATAACTTCTCCAGTTGATTTCGTTCCGTTTCGACTCCGTTTGATATTCCTTTTCTTCGAAACATTGAAATAGGCAAAAAACAGCAATTCTGGGCTGGGCCTCTGATTAATAGGTTAGTCCCAAAAATAATATAAAGTGGATAATAAAGCCCAATATTGCCCAAAACAGTAGATAACATAGCATGGAGCAATCAAAAGTTATAGATACGTTGGAGACGTATCAAGCATCCCCAAGCTTAATTCCTGCTCGTCCCCTAGTAGGTAAATGATAAAAGAAAGAATTTTTGATGTGGAATGCTAGTTGGCATAATTTCAATGTAATTCTTCTTAATTGTGGTATGAATATTCAGATCCGAAAGATTCAAGACAAAAGTTCATATTGACATAAAAATGATAATACTTCAAGCATACTAACTAAGCAATTATGTCTTCTCAAAATAACATGGCCAAAGAAAGTTCATCCCTACAAAATCATATAGTTTAGTCATGTTTCATTTTCGTCACACAAGAATGCTCTCATCATGCACAACCCCGATGACAAGCCAAACAATTGTTTCATGCTTTAGTAATCTCAAACTCATAAACTTTCACGCAATACATGAGCGCGAGCCATGGACATAGCACTATGGGTGGAATAGAATATAATGAGGGGGTTATGTGGAGAAGACAAAAAAGGAGAAAGTCTCACATCAACGAGGCTAATCAATGGGCTATGGAGATGCACACCAATTGATGTTAATGCAAGGAGTAGGGATTGCCATGCAACGGATGCACTAGAGCTATAAATGTATGAAATCTCAACAAAAGAAACTAGTGGGTGTGCATCCAACTTGCTTGCTCACGAAGACCTAGGGCACTTGAGGAGGCCCATTGTTGGAATATACAAGCCAAGTTCCATAATAAAAAATTCCCACTAGTATATGAAAGTGACAAAACAAGAGACTCTCTATCATGAAGATTATGGTGCTACTTTGAAGCACAAGTGTGGCAAAAGGATAGTAGCATTGTCCCTTCTCTCTTTTTCTCTCATTTTCATTTTTTGGGCCTTCTCTTTTTTATGGCCTTTCTCTTTTTTGGGCCTTCTCTTTTTTTATGGCCTTTCTCTTTTTTTATTCCTCACTTGGGACAATGCTCTAATAATAATGATCATCACACTTCTATTTATTTACACTCAATGATTACAACTCGATACTAGAACAAAGATGACTCTATATGAATGCCTCCGGCGGTGTACCGGGATATGCAATGAATCAAGAGTGACATGTATGAAAGAATTATGAACGGTGGCTTTGCCACAAATACTATGTCAACTACATGATCATGCTAAGCAATATGACAATGATGAATGTGTCATGATAAACGGAATGGTGGAAAGTTGCATGGTAATATATCTCGGAATGGCTATGGAAATGCCATAATAGGTAGGTATTGTGGCTGTTTTGAGGAAGATATAAGGAGGTTTATGTGTGATAGAGCATATCATATCACGGGGTTTGGATGCACCGGCGAAGTTTGCACCAACTCTCAATGTGAGAAAGGGCAATGCACGGTACCGAAGAGGCTAGCAAGGATGGAAGGGTGAGAGTGCGTATAATCCATGGACTCAACATTAGTCATAAAGAACTCACATACTTATTGCAAAAATCTACAAGTCATCAAAAACCTCGGCACTACGCGCATGCTCCTAGGGGGATAGATTGGTAGGAAAAGACCATCGCTCGTCCCCGACCGCCACTCATAAGGAGGACAATCAAATAACACCTCATGTTTCAAATTTGTTACACAACGTTTACCATACGTGCATGCTACGTGACTTGCAAACTTCAACACAAGCACTTCTCAAATTCACAACTACTCAACTAGCACGACTTTTATATTATTACCTCCATATCTCAAAACAATCATCAAGAATCAAACTTCTCTTAGTATTCAAAACACCCATAAGAAATTTTTGCTAATCTTGAATACCTAGCATATTAGGATTTTAAGCAAATTACCATGCTATTTAAGACTCTCAAAATAATATAAGTGAATCATGAGAGTTCATCTATTTCTTCAAAATAAAACTACCACCATGCTCTAAAAGATATAAGTGAAGCACTAGAGCAAAATGACAAACTACTCCGAAAGATATAAGTGAATATCAATGAGTAGTTGAATAATTATGCAACTATGTGAAGAGTCTCTAACATTTAATAATTTCATATCTTGATAATTTATTCAAATAGCAAGCAAAGCAAAATAAAATGACATCTAAGAATAGCAAACATCATGTGAAGAAGCAAAAACTTAGGATCAACCGATACTAACCGATAGTTGTTGAAGAAGAAAGGTGGGATGCCAACCGGGGCATCCCCAAGCTTAGACGCTTGAGACTTCATGAGATATTATCTTGGGGTGCCTTGGGCATCCCCAAGCTTGAGCTTTTGTGTCTCCTTAATTCCGTTGGGCTATTCCTATAAGTGTCACAAACAGCCCTAGAGTTCGTACTAGAATAACACCTTAAGACACAAATCAACCAAAACCATAATGTCACCTAGATACTCCAATGTCACCTCAAGTATCTGTGGGTATGATTATACGATATGCATCACACAATCTCAGATTCATCTATTCAACCAACACATAGAACCTTAAAGAGTGCCCCAAAGTTCTATCGGAGAATCACGACGAAAACGTGTGCCAACCCCTATGCATAGGTTCGTGGGCGGAACCCGCAAGTTGATCACCAAAACATACATCAAGTGAATCACGTGATATCCCATTGTCACCACAGATACACACGGCAAGACATACATCAAGTGTTCTCAAATCTATAAAGACTCAATCCGATAAGATAACTTCAAAGGGGAAACTCAATCCATTACAAGAGAGTAGAGGGGCGAGAAAACATCATAGGATCCAACTATAATAGCAAAGCTCGTGATACATCAAGATCGTATCACCTCAAGAACACGAGAGAGAGAGAGAGAGAGATCAAACACATAGCTACTGGTACATACCCTCAGCCCTGAGGGAGAACTACTCCCTCCTCGTCATGGAGAGCGCCGGGATTATGAAGATGGCCACCGGAGAGGCATTGCCCCCTCCAGCAGGGTGCCGGAACAGGTCTAGATTGGTTTTCGGTGGCTACGGAGGCTTCTGGCGCCGGAACTCCCGATCTATTGTATGTTTTGGAAGTTTTAGGGTACGTGAGTATATATGGGTGCATGAAGTACGTCGGTGGAGCTTCGGGGGCCCCACGAGGCAGGGGGGCGCGCCCTAGGGGGGCGCCCCCACCCTCGTGAGCACCTCCCTTGGCTCCCGACATGGGGTCCAAGTCCATCCGGTAGCTTTCCTTCCAAAAATAACTTCTCCAGTTGATTTCGTTCCGTTTCGACTCTGTTTGATATTCCTTTTCTTCGAAACACTAAAATAGGCAAAAAACAGCAATTCTGGGCTAGGCCTCCGGTTAATAGGTTAGTCCCAAAAATAATATAAAAGTGGATAATAAAGCCCAATATTGCCCAAAACAGTAGATAACATAGCATGGAGCAATCAAAAATTATAGATACGTTGGATACGTATCAAAAGGCAGCAATGGTTTCATTGATAGTGGCTCTCCTATTTTGGAAATTGAGCCTGCACAACCCAATTCAAAAAACTGAGGTTGACATTGAGCAAAGTCAAATAGTCAAGGACACAACTCTGGTAGAAGTCCACAGTGCCTCTCCAGGGCGACAATAAGTAGCTGCACACAACAACAACTACAATCAGGCGCCCCGAATGATTGATGTCTAACATAGGAACTAAACTACATCATCAGATGAACCAAGGCAATCAGCGTGTCTCGATGACATACTCACTTATCGACGATGGCATCTCTCGACCACCATCACCACCATGCTCCATCAAAACAACCTCCATGTTTGTCGCCAAATCGCATCAAGTTGCAAAAGCACCCGAAGTGCCATGGTCACTATGTCTAGCGGTCTCGTCTGGAACAACGCCACAAAGCGGCATTCACTTCCTGATTGACCTATTCACCCTCACCAATGACTCACATTTATTGGCAAAGAAGCCTTTCCATGAGCTAGGCGATGTGCATGACCATTTTATTGGCACTCGCATGCGGACTGGGTTGGTTGATGTCAAAGTCAGTGACCCTAGCGAGTGTTTCCCTCCTTGTTGTGGGCGACCTGGTTGGGTTATTGCTCAGACTCTTTGGGTTTCTTTGCAGGACTATCGGGTTGGGAAGCGTGGCATGAAGATGGGCATGCGGGTTCCATCAGGCCCAAAATAGAGGACTTGGGGGGTGGTGCATGGGTTGATGGCGTACGCAGCTCATCATCGAGCCCAGGGCAGCAAGCAAAGGGCTCGGTGCATGGGCTGGTGGCGTGCACATCTCCATCGACAAAGCACCTACCTTGCATAGCTAGTCCAATCTGGAGGGAGTGGAGTGGAGCTCCATTAGGTCGCAAACACATATCTCAAATGATAATATGGGGGCAGCAACATCCACTCCTATTTACCAAATTCAGCAAAACCATAACAAAAAAGTAGCAATTTCACAAATAAACATCATCAAATTTTTGGAACATGATTATGCTAGGAGCATTATATATGGAAGCATGTGACTTATTTTCTAGATATGATTCAACTAATGAAAGTACCACATCTCAAATTCTACTTTGTGGGCTAGAACATCAACTCTTACTTTAGGGATATCAAATTGTGGCAACTCACAAATAGGTAGTAATTTGACAAATAATCAAGACATTTTTTTATTGGGTGATCGCTTAGTGGCCAAGAATCTCTTCTCTACTACTTAAAAAGAACCTAAGGTTCTCATTTGAACCTCTCCTTCGTAAAACCCCTCTCTCGAGAGAGGGGTTTACGTATATATATATATACAGTGTTTATTCTGATCCTGTGATCAGAATAGTGTTTATGTATATATAAACCTCTCTCTATATATATAGGACCACACTATTATGATCATGTCATTAAAATAACTATTTGGATCACGGAGTGACCTATATATACACATGAGGCGGATGCTCCCGAACCAGTCCGTAGGAAAAAAAGCCTGGCCCACCCTATCCTCGGATCTCTCCCACCCTATCGCCTCCCTCCCCGCACCGCAACCACTCAGCCCGCCGCCAGCCGCCATCCCCACCGCTGCTTGGCGCGCCACCGTCCGCCTTCCCAAGTGCGCCGCACCTGCTTCCCTGCACCTCCTCACGAATACCCTCCCTATTACCCCCGTGCGAACCTCCACCAGGCGCCGCCGTCGAGGTCCATCGGCCCGTGCTCCTTGTTTCCCACCGCCGCCGAGGTCCGCAGGATGTCGTCGCCATGCCCATCCATGGAAAGAAGATCCCGCCATCGCCTCGAGTAGCTGTGTCGTCGTCGTTGTTCCAGGCGGGCGGCGGTGTTGTCCCCACCTCCGAGCAGCCTCAACTGAGCAGAGGAGCTCCCGCCCGATCTACTTGCTTGACAGCAGAGTGGAGCCGCGCGCGCGTCTGGGTGGAGGCGGAAGAGTGGAGCTACGCGCGCAGGTCCAACCTGATCTGGTCGGTGCGCCACCCACCACCGCTGGTGGCACGACCCACAGGCCACCAGCAGCCAGTCTCCTTCTCTCGTGTTTTCTCCCCCAGCACCGCGCATCCACAATGAGCTCCTCCCTCCCATTCGTCCTGTAGGTGGATTCCTGGCGAGAGTTCATTTCTATCTCACTATCGGACATTGGTCCATTCGGGCATCTGAACCTGAACTGCACCTCGTATTACCATGGGGATGTGGATTAGCAGGAAAAAATGACATGGTGTCTGTTGTATGAAAAGTATGGATTTAGAGTAGGGCACCGTCGAGCTCCTCTGCAAACGAGCTGGCTCCATGGTGTCCCACGACCATGGTGGGCTCTGTAGACGACTTGGTTCCAGCGCTCGAGGCCGCCGCCGCCCACGAGGTCGCCTACGGCTGCTATGCAGCTAGGCTGAGGGAGCAGTGCCAAGCTGTGCTGCGGTACGCGCAGCCAGTAATTCTCCTAACGGCCAGGTGCTCCATCACGGGTAGTTCGAATATACTAATACTAGTTGGCCGTATAGATTCAGTAGTGGTATAGTGTTGTAGGTTTCTGAATTTTGGTCTTGATGTTTGGCCGTACTTGACTTTCAGTTTTGTACAGTATACGGGAGCATTTTGGATTTGGTCTTTTCTGTAGTCTGGCACCTTGTTATATGTATTTTTAAAGTGCACAAAAATAGCACTTACGGTCAAAATTAGTTGTGCAAAGTGCGGATGCTCCATAGGTGCTTGTTGTAATCCGAAATCCATTGAAAACACAGTAAATTTCGTATGTTTAAAAAGCCTTGGAAACCAAAACGAAATTCAACAAACAAAATGCTGGCGAGTTCATCGGAAAACCACACGAAGTTCAATAAGTATAATTTTAGAGGTTCAAGTAATATGAGAAGACTGGAAGTTTGCAGAAGAAAAATACCGGCGGTGCAGTTGCCGTCAGCTACATCGGCCGAAGCCTCTTGCTCCTCCACGAATCTAACCAACCGTGCGCTGCTGACGTGGATCCGCACCATCCCAATACCCGAACTTTCAGGGATGCCTACCTGACCTTCAAGGGGTGCCAGCGGTGTCTTTCATCATTATGCGTCGCTGATACGGGCCATCTGCCGACAAGCTATCGTGTAAAACCCGAGCAACGGCTGGGCCTCACGTGCCAGGGATGGGCCCTGAACCTTCGCGCGACAGCTCCCCTTGCTTTCCCTTGCCGTCAAGCGTGAGAGTTGAGCAAGGGCTCTTTATCCTGATCTGGGTTTCATCACGGTTGGACAAGCACACAGAAAATTTGTTCAAAGAAATGACATATGTTTGCAACACAATTTTGTTCTCGAATGCATGCAAGATGTAAAAGCGAGCGAAAATGTACGAGTTGTGCGTGGCCAATCTCGGCAATGTGGCATTCAATCCGGTAGCGCCTCACACACACACACTGCTCCCTACACACGCGTGATTTTTTTCCCTCTCTAGTAACTAACATGTTTGGTGAATTTGTGAAGTCCTGCTACTACCAACATAGAAGGAAAATCACCACTGAACACCATTTTGAGATAATGGTACCAACTTAGCAAACTAGGAAAGCCGACAGTGTGTCACCAACCAATTCTTTATATAAGATGGTCGTGTGTGCGTTCGTGTGGTTTGTGTGTGTGGTGTGTTTGGTGTGCTCGTGCTATGCGTATGCTTTTCCTTTATTTTTTTAAATAAATCAGAAGTTTATACATACAAAAAACATAAGTTAAAAACCTAGATTTTCCTCGTTACTAAATAATAAATCAAGAAGTTCAATTGAAAAAAGGGAGCAGTTTAATATTTATTACAAAAACTCTAATTTTTCCCGTTACTAATGAATAAACCAAGAAATTAAGTTCAAAATAACCAAGAACTCTTACGATGTTTATTACAAAATTAGTATTTCTTCCATTACAAATGAATAACACCAAGGAGTCCAAATTGAAAAAACCAAGAAGCTTAATTTTAAAAAATGGAATAGTTCAATGTATATGAAAAACCTAAATTTTCCTCGTTACTAAATAATAAACCAAGAAGTTCAATTTCAAAAAATGAGGCAGTTCGATATTTATTACAAAAACTTGAATTTTTTCCATTACTAACGAATAAACCAAGAAGTTTATTTAGAAATAACAAAGAAGTTCGACATTTACTAAAAAAACTCCGCATTTATGGATGAAAACTCACTTATTCCCTTTGTATGAAAAAATACACACACAATTTCGAATTTTAAAAGTAGAGCAATTTGATGTCTATAAAAAATTCTGATTTTTCATGTTACAAAAAGGATGACGTTGTTTTGGCATTTTATAAAAAGGACTTAAAAATGACGATGAATTTGAAAAAAAATGACTGTACAAAAACAATTTGCAAGGAATTTTCCTGGTACACTATTTTTGTATGTTGGTACCTAGCTTGATGATGTATTGGTGTGCTACACTTGATGATGTATAGGTTGTGCACGTAGCACATAAAGTGTATGTGTATTGTTGTGTGTAATTTTCTTGAATTTCAATAGCATGCGAAGTTCATGTTTCAAAAATTCCTAAGTTCACGTGTACCCACATACTAAAAAAAATCATCAATTTTAAAAAAAGGAACGCATAGGCCATTTCACCAATAGCAAAAAATGCCTAAAAATGTCACGAGACAAAAAACAAATCGTAGAAAGTGGAAAAAACTATAATTTTGCTTTGTAAGTTTAACCATTTCTATAAAATATATTGAAGTTCAAATTTAAATAACAGGGTGGTTCAATGTTTATTACAAACCAGTGATTTTGCCTGTTATTATGGAATAAATCAATAAGTTCAAAAATAAAAAATGGAGCAGTTTGAAAATTTTATAAAAATTGGTGTTTCTACATTTAAAAAAAATGGAGAAGTTCAAATTTATATTGCGGGATGTCCGACCTCCAATTACATGTTTTAAAATGGCAAAACATGACGCCCGACCTTCAATTGCGTGTAATTTGAAATATACAAAAAAATGTGACAGAAGTTCATAGTGAAAACAACAAGAAGTTCAAGTACTGCAAAGAATACATTTTCAGGTGAGAAATAAAAGTATAGAAAAATAAAAGCTTAAAAGGTTTGTTGAAAGAAGTTCAAGTGCTCTGTCCGGAGAAGTTCAAAAATTCTTGCAGGAGAGATTCACCTTGTATTTCTATGTTCGATTTTTTCCGTATAAAAATCAAATACAATTCTTTACTCAAAAATATAAAAAGGTGAAGTTCATATTAAAATAATAGAGAAGTTCGGAGTTTATTAAAACCTAGGATTTACTTGTTCAAAAAATAAAAAACACAACACCATTTTTTGCACTTTTAAAAACAACTCATAAACGAAAAAAATGGTTCCTAGAAGTTCAAGTGCTCGGTGAGGAAAAGTTCAAAAAATTCTTGTGAGAGAGGTTCACCGTGTATTTAGATGTCCAAAATACGTAAAAAATATGTTGTTTTTTGGGTTTTAAAATAATTCTCTCAAACCAAAGAGAAGTTCAAAGTGATAATAACTAGAAGTTCACGTACTACATGGTGTGTATTTCATACAAGAAAAAAAACAATAAAAGTGAAACATAGTGAAGTTCAAATAGACATGTCCCAGAAGTTCAACTACTTCACGCAGTGCAAAAAACAGCACGTCAAAAACAAAGTGAGGTTCAAACAGACATACCCGAGAAGTTCAACTACTTCACGCAGTGCGTTTCCATTCGCAATGAAGGCAGAAATCATGACCTCGTCATTTCTCTAATTTACTTCAAAACGACAGGAATATCATTTGTGTAAGTTCAAGTCCTCGATCGGAGAAAGTTAAGAAAATATTGTGAGAGAAGTTTGTATAAAAAGAATATCATTTGTGTAACACTGACGAAATGGATGAGAAAATTACAAAGGAAAAATACATCATAGAAGTTCAACGTGAAAACAGCAGGAAGTTCAACTACTATAGTGAATGAATTTGAGATGAAAAAACTTTTAAAATCGTCGCGAGTATGAAAAAATGATCAAAACGATCAACTACTATAGCGAATGAATATCATTTATCTCATTCATTTGTCAGTGTTACACAAATGATATTCCTTTTGTACAAACCTCTCTCACAATTTTTTTAACTTTATCCGACCGAGGACTTGAACTTATAACAACAAAAAATTTGGACCTTGCCTTTTTATTCATTTTTCTCATATTAAATACACCATGTAGTACAAGAACTTTTTCCATTTTTATAATTTGAATTTTTTATTTTCTTTTTGAAATCAAATTGCTCCCAAATAATAACTGAACTTCTTTGTGGATTGAGAGAATTATTTTAAAAGGCAAAAAACAATTTCTTTTTTGTGTTTTACGAACATGGAAATACAAGGTGAACCTCTCTCACAAGAATTTTAGAACTTCCCCGGACATAGCACTTGAACTTCTTTCAACAAACCTTTTAAGCTTTTATTTTTCTATACTTTTTATTCTCACCTGAAATGCATTCATTGCAGTACTTGAACTTCTCGTTGTTTTCACCTTGAACTTCTGTCACGTCTTTTTGTTCAACCTATCTCACAAGAATTTTTAAAATTTCTCGGGCCGAGCACTTGAACTTCTAGCAACAAATTTTTTGGACTTTGCCTTTTTATTTTTTTTTCTCATACGAAAGGCACACCATGCAGTACATGAACTTCTGGCTATTATCAATTTGAACTTCTCTCTATTTTCGCTTTAGTAACGGAAAAAGTCTGAGTTTTTTATAGACATCGAACCTCTCTAACTTTTTATTTGAACTTCTATGTGTATTTTTTTAGTTATGTGAAAATTGGAGTTTTGTTAGAAACATCGAACTTCTTCGTTATTTTCAATTGAACTTGTTGGTTTTATTCTTTAGTAATCAGAAAAATCCGAGTTTTTAAGTAAATATCAAACTGCTATGCTTTTTCTAATTGAACTTCTTCGTTATTTTGAATTGAACTTATTGGTTTTTTCTTTAGTAACTAGAAAAATTTGAGTTTTAAAATATAATATCAAACTGCTCCATTTTTAAAATTTGAACTTCTTCATTTTATTTCTTTTAGTAATGAGAAAATTCCTAGGTTTGTAATAAACATCGAACCGCTCATTTGAACTTCTAGTTTTCTTTATATATCAGAAAGATCCATCGAAATCCATGGAAATTGTTTGAACTTTTTTGTTTTTCATTTTCTTTGACCTCTCCATTTTATTAATTTTAAACTTTCAGAGTTAACAAGTCCATTTATACATGAACTTCTCGATGATATGTCCCCGACTGACTCAAGTTTTATGCATTCTTATATATACAAAAAAGAAAAGGAAAATAGAAAAAATGTTGCGTTCTTATGGACACAACTAATACTTTTTGAGAGTAGAATTTTACTTGAGATATTGCGTACAATAACTGGTTTGAGAGTACAACAAACAAAAATGGAATTCTAAGTTATGAACTTCCAACTTTGACAATAAGATCAATGTAAATTGCAGATACAATACAAACAAAGAAGATCATAACAACATGGCGATATTGGCTACCTCTTCAGGTGCCCGAGGGGACGTTTACATGTATATAGCTGATCATACACAAGTAGCAAGCTTCAGTTTAGCTTATAGGATATGTGTATTTATCATCTATGGTCACATGTACTACTCACTTTGTTCACACAAGCATGCAAGCAAATATGCAAGACAAGCACAATTTAAATTTTGTGCCATGAAGAGAGGTGTGCAAATGTGCCATACATCACAGAAATGAACATGTTTTGAGGTATGGAGGAAATACACTCCCAAGGATAGTAGCAGAAATGACCATACTTCTTCTGTCTAAATCTGAACATATACTATGACAATATACTACTACTAATATTGTTTCAGCGCAGTTTAGTAAAAGGAAGCAGCAAGGAAAAGTAACAACATTTTCATAGAGCATTTCAAAGAACATTTTCAGAGAGCTCCAAGCAAAAGTAATATATCTCTGCAATTTCATTCCTCAAAGGGAGATAGAACAAAGTAAATCTGGGTCACTACTAGCACACGATCAGTACATACATATCTACTATTGTTAAATGTAGGCCACGGCTACACTACTACAACAGAAAACGTCACCCATGGCCATGAATATACAACTGAACTTCAGACACTAGCCACCTGCACTGTCGTCCTAGTGGGAGAGAGGAGGGAGGTCTTGTGCTCGGTCGTTGCACCGACGGAGCAGGGTGTAGGCGCGCTGGAGGAGGGCGGGCCGTACCAGAGAGTAGGTCGCACCAGAGGGGGCCGCGCCAGAGCGCAGGGAAGGTCGCACTTGAGCGGAGGGGAGGGGAGGCCACGAACGGGGCCTGTCCTCTGCTACGGCGGGCAGAGCTAGTTTCGGTCGCCGGAGGGTGGACGGGGAGGCATCCGTGTCCGGGGCAGAACATCGAGGAGGCGTGCGTCACAGGGGGTCGTCGCATGAGGAGGAGCTGGGCGATGTCAGGGGCACCCTAGGTGGCAGCGGAGGCGTACCAGAGGTAGGTGGCGGGGTAGGGCGCCGGCGCTTCATGGAGGGAGGCAGCGTCGGGGTCGCACGCCGGTGCTTGGTGGCGGCAGGCGGCGGTGGGATCAATCCCGGCCGAATCCGGGGGAAGGAGGTGGTCCGGTGGCCGGATCCGGGGGAGGTGGTGTCGCGACGGCCAGAATCCAGGGAGGGAGCGGCGCGGCGGCCGGGTTTAGGACCGGTGGCGGACTGGTGGCTGGTTCTCGGGGAAGGGCAGGGGGAGGGGGCGGGAGGTGTGGGACTGGGTGGGTTTTCTTTTTTTTCTCCAGGGGGCGGGAAGTCCCAGCAGAATTCAGATGCATACTTTCTGGTGCAACAGCAAGTGCTGGAGGATTTAAGCGCCAAACAAGAGAAAGTTAATAAGCTTGCTAAGCATCTTGCCAGCATTATGGGTACCCAGGATATTGTTTCTTGAGTTCTTCTGAAGTTGTTTCAGTTTTGGACTTGTTTTGCTGCGGCGTTTGTATGTTGCTTTGTTCCCTATATTTGCACTGGTGGCGAACTTTGATGCCAAGTGGATGTAATATGTGTAATAGCCGTGATAGCCGAGCGTAAGTTGCTTGCTAATTTATTTCCTTATTCTCTTGTTTATTTGTTTTCTTGTAGTTAGTGCAGTTTTTTTCGCGGTTTGCTAGTGGCTGCAATAACCTATTTTTTAAAACTAGGCCACAATAACCATGGGCTACATATTTACTGTAGTTAACATGGGCCTCCTATGGGCCGTAGAAACAATGGGCCTTCTACGGGGCGTAGAAATAATGGGCCTTATACGGGCCGTAGACACAATGGGCCTTCTACGGGCTATATCATCAATGGGCGTTCTCCGGGCCGTATGATCGGTTGGCCAAACATGGGCCAATAACAGACCACATTATGGCCGTAAATGTGCTAGAGTTGAAATCGTCCATTCAGGGGCCGACCATAACGGGCCGTCGTTAATTGGTCGTATTTGATGATGCTATGAAAACAGAACAACGTATTAACGGGCCACAAACGGGCCGACTGTAACCACAGGCTGAATTTGGCCCACAAGCAGAAAATGACAGTAACGGGCCGTAAGTAAACGAATGCTGGAAATTAGCCCAAGAATAAATGGGCAATGAGAAGGCCGAAGATAACATGGGCTGGAAACGGTCCAACGGAATAATGGGCTGTTAATGGGTATAAAGTGATACGCTGTTTATTACGGCCAGTTTCACCACATGTTGTTAATGGGTATAAAGTGATACATTGTTCATTATTGGCCAGTTTTACCACGGGCCATTAATGGGCCGAGAGTTACTAAGGGCCTCATATGGGCCGAAAGACGTCATGGCCATACATGGGCCGGAAGTTAAAACGGGCTGGAATTATATTGGACGGCCCAGATGATGATACTGGGCCTAATTCGGATAGGACATAAACGGGCCCTGGGTTAGTGGGCTGTAAATGGGCTATATGCGAGCATGCCATTCATAGGCTTGCCGTGGGCCAGCCCGCCACCTTTTGACCAAGTCAAACGGGTCGGCCTTTTCAGAGGAATCGGCCTATGTTGGGCCGTGCCACGTGTCGACGTATCATAGGCGCTTTGGGTCCAATGAGTGGATGACATCTGCCCAACAGTGAGCCGACACGTGTTTCCTCCAGCCAATGATGATTTTACATGTGGAACATCCCCATTGGTCGGGGCTGTTAACGGGTTATCGGATCCAAAACTGGACCCGATAGCTCAACGACGTTCCATTATGGTGGATGCCATGTGTCGGTCACCCTTGACGAAAGCACTTCTATGACGCGCGATTTATCATCATGGAAGTGGACACTTCCGTGATGATAATTTTGGTAATGTCATGGAACACTTCTACGACAACACGGGTATGACTATCTTGATTCTGTCATAAAATTGTCATGGATGTACATGCATGACAGAAAACGTGACCTACTGTGACAAACACATATCATCACGGAAGTGTATTTTTTTTGTAGTGCATGTGTATGTCATGTATCTCAGTAACCTTCAAGCGGAAGCCTAGTAAGGGTGTTGGCCACGACTTGACTAACCACACAAGACTCTAGTCCAATTTATCACCTATTTGAGGTTGTATCCGTGAAGGAATTATGGCCGAAGTTTCATTCATGGCCCCAAATGATGAGAGCAGTGTTTTATCTCTCTCTCTCTCTCTCTCTCTCGTGTTCTTGATTCGCATGATCTTGATGTATCGCGAGCTTTGCTATTATAGTTGGATCTTATGATGTTTCTCCCCCTCTACTCTCTTGTAATGGATTGAGTTTTCCCTTTGAAGTTATATATCTTATCGAATTGAGTCTTTAAGGATTTGAGAACACTTGATGTGTGTCTTGCATGTGCTTATCTGTGGTGACAATGGGATATTCACGTGATCCACTTGATGTATGTTTTGGTGATAAACTTGTGAGTTCCGTGACCTTGTGAACTTATGCATAGGGGTTGGCACACATTTTCATCTTGACTCTCCGGTAGAAACTTTGGGGCACTCTTTGAAGTTCTTTGTGTTGGTTGAATAGATGAATCTGAGATTGTGTGATGCATATCGTATAATCATACCCATGGATACTTGAGGTGACATTGGAGTCGTGCTAGTTAAGTAATTGTGAAATTAAGAAATACTTGTGTTGAGGTTTGCAAGTCCTGTAGCACGCACGTATGGTAACCGTTGTGTGACAAATTTGAAGCATGAGGTGTTCTTTGATTGCCTTCCTTATGAGGGGCGGTCGGGGATGAGCGATGGTCTTTTCCTACCGATATATCCCCCTAGGAGCATGCGTGTAGTGCTTGGTTTTGATGACTTGTACATTTTTGCAATAGGTACGTGAGTTCTTTATGACTAATGTTGAGTCCATGGATTATACGCACTCTCACCCTTCCATCATTGCTAGCCTCTTCGGTACCGTGCATTGCCCTTTCTCACCTCAACAGTTGGTGCAAACTTCGCCGGTGCTTCCAAACCCTGTGATATGATACGCTCTATCACACATAAGCCTCCTTATATCTTCCTCAAAACAGCCACCATACCTACCTATTGTGGCATTTCCATAGCCATTCCGAGATATATTGCCCTGCAACTTTCCACCATTACGTTTATTATGACACGCTTCATCATTGTCATATTGCCTTGCATGATCATGTAGTTGACATCGTATTTGTGGCAAAGCCACCATGCATAATTCCGTACATGTTACTCTTGATTCATTGTCCATCTCGGTACACCGCGGGAGGCATTCATATAGAGTCATACTGTGTTCTAGTATCGAGTTGTAATATTTGAGTTGTAAATAATTAAAGTGTGATGATCATCATTAATAGAGCATTGTCCCAAAAAAGAAAGGCCAAATAAAAAAGGGACAATGCTACTATCCTTTTTCCACACTTGTGCTTCAAAGTAGCACCATGATATTCATGATAGAGAGTCTCTTATATTGTCACTTTCATATACTAGTGGTAATTTTTCATTATAGAACTTGGCTTGTATATTCCAACAATGGGCTTCCTCAAATGCCCTAGGTCTTTGTGAGCAGGCAAGTTGGATGCACACCCACTTAGTTTCTTTTGTTGAGCTTCAATACATTTATAGCTCTAGTGCATCTGTTGCATGGCAATCCCTACTCCTCGCATTGACATCAATTGATGGGCATCTCCATAGCCCGTTGATTAGCCGCGTCGATGTGAGACTTTCTCCTTTTTTGTCTTCTCCACACGACGTCCATCATCATATTCTATTGCACCCTTAGTGCTATGTCCATGGCTCGCGCTCATGTATTGCGTGAAAGTTGAAAAAGTTTGAGAATACTAATGTATGAGACAATTGCTTGGCTTGTCATCGGGATTGTGCATGATGGGAGCATTTTGTGTGACGAAAATGAAGCATGGCCAAACTATATGATTTTGTAGGGATGAGCTTTCTTTGGCTATGTTATTTTGAGAAGACATAATTGCTTGGTTAGTATGCTTGAAGTATTATTGTTTTTATGTCAATATTAAAATTTTGTCTTGGATCTTTCGGATCTGAACATTCATGCCACAATAAGGAAAATTACATTGAAAATTATGTTAGGCAGCATTCCACATCAAAAATTCTGTTTTTATCATTTACCTACTCGAGGACGAGCAGGAATTAAGCTTGGGGATGCTCGATATGTCTCCAACGTATCTATAATTTTTGATTGTTCCATGCTATTATATTATCAATCTTGGATGTTTTATATGCATTTATATGTTATTTTATATGATTTTTGGGACTAACCTATTAACCTAGAGCCCAGTGCCCGTTTTTGTTTTTTCCTTGTTTTTGAGTTTTACAGAAAAGGAATATCAAACGGAGTCCAATTGACGTGCCAATTTTTGATGATTTTTTATGGAACAGAAGAAGCCCCCAGAGTAAAAGAGTTGGGCTAGAAGAGTCCTGAGCCGTCCACGAGGGTGGGGGCACGCCCTACCCCCCGGGCGCACCGCCCTATCTCATGGACGACTCGGGGACCCCCTGACTTGTTCCCGACGCCAAAAATTCCTATAAATATAGAAACCTCTAGAAAACAACGTAGATCGGGAGTTCCGCTGCCGCAAGCCTCTGTAGCCACCGAAAACCAATCTAGACCCGTTCCGGCACCCTGCCGGAGGGGGGGAATCCCTCTCCGATGGCCATCTTCATCATCCCGGCGCTCTCCATGACGAGGAGGGAGTAGTTTACCCTCGGGGCTGAGGGTATGTACCAGTAACTATGTGTTTTATCTCTCTCTCTCGTGTTCTTGATTCGCACAATCTTGATGTATCGCGAGCTTTGCTATTATAGTTGGATCTTATGATGTTTCTCCCCCTCTACTCTCTTGTAATGGATTGAGTTTTCCCTTTGAAGTTAACTTATCGTATTGAGTCTTTAAGGATTTGAGAACACTTGATGTATGTCTTGCATGTGCTTATCTGTGGTGACAATGGGGTATTCACATGATCCACTTGATGTATGTTTTGGTGATAAACTTGCGAGTTCCGTGACCTTGTGAACTTATGCATAGGGGTTGGCACACATTTTCGTCTTGACTCTCCGGTAGAAACTCTAGGGCACTCTTTGAAGTTCTTTGTGTTGGTTGAATAGATGAATCTGAAATTGTGTGATGCATATCGTATAATCATACCCACGGATACTTGAGGTGACATTGGAGTATCTAGGTGACATTAGGGTTTTGGTTGATTTGTGTCTTAAGGTGTTATTCTAGTACGAACTCTAGGATATATCGAACGGAAAGAATAGCTTCGTATTATTTTACTACGGACTCTTGAATAGATCGATCAGAAAGGATAACTTTGAGGTGGTTTCGTACCCGACAATAATCTATTTGTTTGTTATCCGCTATTAGTGACTTTGGAGTGACTCTTTGTTTCATGTTGAGGGATAGTTATATGATCCAATTACGTTATTTTTATTGAGATAACTTGCACTAGTGAAAGTATGGACCCTAGGCCTTGTTTCAATGCATTGCAATACCATTTTCACTCACTTTTATCATTAGTTACCTTGCTGTTTTTTATATTTTCATATTACAAAAACCTATATCTACCATCCATATTGCACTTGTATCACCATCTCTTCGAACTAGTGCACCTATACAATTTACCATTGTGTTGGGTGTGTTGGGGACACAAGAGACTCTTTGCTATTTGGTTGCAGGGTTGTTTGAGAGAGACCATCTTCATCCTACGCCTCCCACGGATTGATAAACCTTAGGTCATCCACTTGAGGGAAATTTGCTATTGTCCTACAAACCTCTGCACTTGGAGGCCCAACAACGTCTACAAGAAGAAGGTTGTGTAGTAGACATCATGTGTCATCTTGGTACACTGTGCCTTGGTGTCTCTACCGCATCATAGCCCACCCCTAGGCTCATTGCTACGCATGGCCTCTAACACATATCCTATAAACACTAGAAACTAGTTGCAACTATCAGGCCTGTGGGACTGGGGGTACCCAGGCCCGTTTGCTTGCAACCCAATGTGCGGTGCCACTGACTACAAAAAAAGACAGATCCGTGACATTTTGGGCCGAATGAAATTTTTTTCTGTCATACAAATGACACTTCTATGATGATAATTGTGACAAGACCCGGTATCATCATAGATATGGTGGGCTCCTACTTCTATGACAAAAAATCATGACAGACAATGGGCTTCTCGTCCTGGGCGGGCCGGAGACGCAGCTGCATGACATTCTTTGGGCCGTCCATGACGGAAAAAACCGTGGTAGAACCGAGGGGAGGAAAATTTCGGGGAGTTCCCGGTTACGGTGGGAGGTCGGGGGCCGAGTGATGCACGTTTCTCTCATACACGTACGCGCGTGTGTGCGAGGCGTTGGCTCTAACTGAACCCGAGCGAGGCGTTGGGCTCTAACTGAACCCGAGCGATTGCACTGTAGGCTACGCGTTACTGAACCCGAGCGATCGATCGATGGCTGTTAACTGAACCCGATCAAGCGATTCCTTCGCTACTGCTGCTAACTGAAGCCGGTCGATGCTGCCTCTGGGATGAACAGTGAGCGTTGCGGGGGGTTTGGATGAACAGTGAGTGGTGGCATTGCCTCTGGATGAACAGGACCCCGTGGTGTGGTGGAGGGATGGATGAACAGTATACGGTGGAGGGGTGCCCGTGGAGGGGTGGTTGAACAAGACCCCGTGGTGTGGAGGGCTGGATGAACAGTAGACGGTGGAGGGGTGCCCGTGGAGGGGTGGTTGAACGGTAGCGGGTGGAGTAGCGCGCGGTGGAGGCTAGATGAACAGGAGCCCGTGGAGGCTGGAGGAGGTCGACGGTAGCCCGTGGAGGCTGGAGGAGGTCGACGGTGGACATGAACAGTATCCCGTGGAGTCCCGTTTTGTGGTACGCCACACCCCTCCCGATGAACAGGACCCCCATTTCGACCATAGCGCTCCAACACAAGTCCGTTTCCTCCGTTTTGCGGTACGCCACACCCCTCCCGATCAACAGGATCCCCGTTTCGACCGTAGGAGGTCTGTTTTCTCCGTTTTGCGGTACGCCAGACCCCTCCCGATGAACAAGATCCCGTTTCGAACGTGGACGGTGAACACAAGGCCGTTTCCTCCATTTTGCGGTACGCCAGGCCTCGTTTCCATCGCCTGTTCCATCCAAGCCCTCCGATGAACACGACCACGCATTCCGTTCCGACCAGCCAGTCGGTTGGCTCCCACGCGTTTCGTTGCCTCCCGATGAACACGACGCATTCCGTTGCCTCCCCATGAACACGACGCATTCCGTTGCCTCCCCATGAACACGACGACGACGTTGTTTCTCCGTTCCGACCCACCCATGTACATGAGCCCTGGCCGTATGTATGCGCGAGTAGGCGTTCGAGACCCCGCTCGTATGTACACATACATGGCCGTATTTTCTTTCTTGCACCCTGGCCGCTGTACGTACGTGTACATGCTATGTGCGCCCTCTACTACGACACGTACGCCTCTACTACGACACGTGCGTGCCTCTACATCCACCAGTATATATGTACGTACACGTTCGCGACCAGAATGACAACGCTACGTACGCTTCGACCAGGTGGGTCCCGACTGTCAGGCACTTCCTTGCCTGCGAAGATGTAGCTGGTGGGTCCCAGCAGTCAGGGGGCGAATCGTTTTTTTGCCCGGACGCACTTCCTTGCGTGCGAAGATGTAGCTGGTGGGTCCCAGCAGTCAGGGGGAAACGTTTTTTTCGCGAAATACAGTGGCCCGTCCGGTGGGTCCCAGCTGTCAGGTGGAGGAATCATTATTTTCCGCGTAATAAGGAGGCACTTCCTTGCTGCGGCCGTGGACCCAGCTGTCAGCCTCTCCACGTACAGTCCATGTCCGATGGAAGTCGTTCCTTGACCACGTTGACCACGCCGCGCCGAGAGCACCAGGGCGGTGGACGACGGCGAGGCCTAGGAAGGGGACGACGGGGAGCCGGGGAAGACGCGACAGTGGAAGCCCGCGCGGAGAGGAGTACGAGGGTTCACTGGTTCGGCTGCGGTGTGAGGCTGCCATCGCTGCAGGGCCTGGCCAGCGGTGGGAATAGTAGGGGGCGGTGAGGCCTCCGCGGCAGCACAGCCGGCCACGGGAGGCAGGAGCATGCGGCACGACCGGCGCTGCTTTGGGCGGCTGGAGCAAGAAGACCAGAGGTTGAAGAAGCACTACGGCCGTTGGATGGACATCGTACGGTCACTGGAGCTAGAATCGTTCATATTGACTAAAGTTGACAAAGGCCCCCGTCCCAGTCAACTTAGTAGGCCCACAAGTCAGCCTCCCACCATGGTGGGTCCCAGCTAGCAGGGGGAGTATTCATTTTTTTGTGCGTAATAAGGAGGCACTTCCGGTGGGTCCGAGCTGACAGCGGGGGGAACGTTTTTTTCGTGAAATACGCTGGCCCGTCCGGTGGGTCCCAGCAGTCAGGGGGGAAACATTTTTTCGCGAAATAAGGTGGCCCGTCCGGTGGGTCCCTGCTGTCAGGTGGAGGAATAATTATTTTGCGCGTAATAAGGAGGCACTTCCTTGCGGCCGCCTGGACCCAGCTGTCAGCCTCTCCACGTACAGTACTCTTCCGATGGAAGTCGGTCGTTGACCATGCCGCGCGGAGAGCACCAGGGCGGTGGTCTGGACGACGGCGAGGCCTAGGAAGGGGACGACGCGGAGCCGGGGAAGACGCAGCAGTGGAAGCCCGCGCGGAGAGGAGTACGAGGGTTCACTGGTTCGGCTGCGGTGTGAGGCTGTCGTCGCCGCAGAATAACAGGGGGTGTGGGTGAGTAGAGGGATGGCCTGGCCAGCGGTGGGAGTAGTACGGGGCGGTGAGGCCTCCGCGGCATCACAGCCGGCCACGGGAGGCAGGAGCACGCGACACGACCGACGCTGCTTTGGGCGGCTGGAGCAAGAAGACCAGAGGTTGAAGAAGCACTACGGCCGTTGGATGGACATCGTACGATCACTGCAGCTAGAATCGTTTATATTGACTAAGTTGACAAAGCCCTTGGTACGCGTCAACTTAGTAGGCCCACAGCTCGGATTTGGCAGAGAACATATAGCCCATTTGCGATTTGTAAGAATGTACAACCCATTTTTTAATTCTAATGGAATTTACTACAGCCCATTTACAGTTTGTTAAAAGTACAACCCAACTTCTAGCTAGGACAACGATTAATAATTTCAAACAACCGCTCAAAACAGAATTCAAAAAAAATTCCCACATTTTGATGGGATCCGAAATATTTTTATCCGAAATTTCTAGTCAGGTTAAATATAATTTCAAAATAAAGTTGTATTACGTTAAAATCCAACGAAATATTGCGCGCGCAACAAGTAATGAAATTAAAATTTTCAAATTCCAAAAATAATATATTTTTCAAACTAATTACGTGTTTGGTGCATAGTAACTGTCCAGTTATTATAATTACATCCCATTTATTATTTCTTAAAGTCCATTTTCTTGTTAAGCCTAATGCATACCTCCTAGGAAAGTTTGCAGCCCAGCGGGGCGGAGAATAACAAGTTGACCCGGATATTGTGTACAACTGTCGGCCCAGTTGCATTGCTGATGTTGAAAAAAGGCCTGTGTAGTACAGTACAACCTAACATGGTTACTCAGCCCACATTCAGCGACGCCGGAAAGGCCCAAACAAGGCTTCTGTACAACTTTTTGAAGTCACTGAGCTCAATTAATAACTTAAGAAAAAAGTTAGATTACAGTGGAACCTAATTAAAAGCTGTCACGAGCAAATAAATAATTCAACGGGTCCCACTTGTGCGTGTGTGTGTGTGTGTGTGCGTGTGTGTGTGTGAGAGAGAGAGAGATAGAGAGAGAGACCCATCGGTCGATGCTCGTAAATACATCTTTCAGCCCTATGCATTGCTGATGCTCAGTAAAAAATTATATAGTTGACACAATCATATAGAACATCATAGCACACTGAACTTGCATACAAAAATTTCACGCAGGCGGCACAATCAGGATGGAAGCAGTGGATCGCTACGGGAAGGGCTATGTTGAAACCAACGAAGTCGTACATAACGGTTCATCGTCTTTATCAATGACGGGGAAATATCTTGAATGTTGTGCAAAGAAAACAGACAGACAACACAATAAGTTCTGCTAGCACATTAAGTTGACGTACAACCCTTTCTAAAAAAGTTCAGGTACAAAATTAGAACAGGTCACAATCAAATGTACTGGCATATCAGTGCTTCACACCCATAGCTCGGATTTAACTAGTATCTGACAAGATTCAGTTGTTACCTCAAATTAGAGCACATCCAGGCAGCCAACCCTGCCTCTTCTCCCAAAGAAGCAGTGGCCTCCGCCGCGCGATGGAGTAGGCCCTGTGCCATCCATCGTTCCGAGCAACACGGGGAAAGTCTGACGTTGACTCCTGTAATGGACGTCGTCGACGGACCCTGGCACCAGCGGCGGCGGCAGGACTTCGATTGATGGATTGACCACTTCTTCGACATGCACGAACACTCGATACAGGTACATCCCTAACGTGGTCCGCGGCGGCCTTGGTGGCGACGAATAGTACAACCCCGGTTCCTGCACCGGTATCTCAACACCAATCACCTTCGGTATGGTGGACGGCTTCTTCATCCATGCCATAACCGTCAGAGCCCAGCTGTCTGGAGGAACAAACATACTTACGAGCTCACCTCCAAGGTCGTTGATAAGCTCGTTCATGGACTCGCTGTTCCAAGCACGTCGAGGCATGCCGTGGAAGGTAAGCTTTGTTAAAAACTCAAGCTCAGAGGGCACCGAGCCCCATCCTGGGTGCCACCGATCAAAGCTCACCAGCGCGCCATCGCAGAACAAACGCCGGGAAGATTCGAACACACGACTGCAGTCGAAAGTTGTCCGGAACCTGACGAAGAAATCAGCCGGTGGCGGACAGACTTCGACGAGCAAGTCACTTATTTGGATGCCGTGCGCAATGCCAAGAGCTTTGACAAGGTCGTCCGGCGAGACGGGAGGCCGGTCGCCGTTGATGGTTACCATCAGCACTTTGCCGGCAAACTGGTCATCAAGCGCCGCCATGCCACTGTTGAGCGACAATACGCAGCGACAGAAGGCAGGACTAACCAAATTCTCGTGCATGCCCAATCAACGCCCTGTCGCGATGCATGCAGTGGTCGTTCTGGTGCATCAAGGACGGCATGCAGATCGTTCCACACTTGAGAAGAGGAAAAATGGAAAGGTAGAACACGGCAGCAGAGGAAGAGAACGCTGGCTAACGAGGCTGGGAGGGGATCGAGCAGGAAGTTAATGCTCCACGCCTAAAGGTTTTGGGAAAACCTGATTTTCATAAGGTGACTTATACTCACCTAAATGGATGGAGTATTCCTTAACCAGAGAATGTTGTGTCTCCCACTCACGCGCTCAAAAAAAACTACGACACATTTTTTATCTGTTTGCATAGGTCCCACCTATCAGGAAGGATGGGCACGTACACGAACAGGTACGACTCATCAGTCTACCCGCATAGCCTTTTCGTTTAGTCTACCTAGCCGTCTAATCAACTGCCTGCACGCCACTTCTCCCATTTACTTCTCCATCGGGAACCGATTCTCCTCGGCTTCTTCACCTCCCCTTCGTCTTCATTTGCATCCAAACCCCACTGCGTTCACATTGTTTTAACCTCTTTAAATAATCATCTACTACTTCAGTTAGACTAGCCATCTAATCCTAATTCTCCAAACCATAGCCCTCCGTTCCAGCGGTTCCAAATGGCGGAAGAGATCGAGATGCAGGTTTTTAGCGTCCAACATGTCCTCGTCGAAGGCTCGATGCGCATAGTTGCCACCGTCACCGTCCACCCATGGGTGGTTCAGTAGTGGATCAACAATGTATCCAACTCCCTCGAAAAGGTAGAGACGAGGGTCATCGGTCTCGACGCAGAGTACACGGAGCGTGCCCCTGGGAAGATCCAGCGCGCCGCTGTCCTTCAGCTGTGCCACGAAGATGATGTTTTGGTGTACCACATCATACACTCGCCCTCCATACCAGGTGAGCTTCACAATTTCTTGTCTCGGGAGGATGTATACTTCTGTGGGGCAGCCATCGAAGGGGACAAACAGAAGCTGGAGCCGTACAACCTTGATTTGAAAAGCATCGCTGACCTACAAACCAGAATCAAAATTCCTGTAGAAGATTGTGATAAACAGACACCATCCCTATTCGACGTAGCAAATTTTGTGCTCGGTACAAATCTTCAGAAGGGTGACGAGACGGTGGCATTAAGGTCGTCTGGATGGGAGAATTATCCCTTGATGTACGAGCGGATAAAATATGCTGCCCTCGATGCCCGTGTGAGTTTCGAGATAGCTGCAAGGTCCAAAGAGCTTGTTGCGAAGCCGTCTCCCACAGAGAATGAGAACAAGAAGAAGAAGAAGAAGAAGAAGAAGAAGAAGAAGAAGAAGAAGAAGAAGAAGAAGAAGAAGAAGAAGAAGAAGAAGAAAAGGCTGCACCAGCAGGAGGGCATTATGGATGGATGAACTATTTCCTCTCTTGTAAAAAAATATTCCCTCTCGGTGTATATTGATATAGATGGACTATTTCGATGGTGTGCATGTCTTTGGAACAGAGTAGTAGCGTGGGTCCGCTTGACTATAAGGAACTATTTATCCGCATATATAGCTTTCTCTGCTACTCCTTCCAGTGATCGGTATGCAGTGCATGTGTCCGTAGACATGACAGCTTGTCCATGGAAGTTCAACTACGGCGACCATCACGTTTCATCTCGCGATTCCCACGACGCCTCTCCAACCCACGGCACCACGCCCCCCGACGTGCGCCTCACCCCTCTCGGCCGCACCGCCCCTCTGCCTTTGTGTGCATGACATGTGGGCCACCTAAAATGCGGCGAGCATCAAGTTTCTACCACAGCCACCCGCGATTCCCACGATGCCGCTCGAACCCATGAAACCACACGTCCCCGACCTGCGGCTCACCCCTCTTGGCCCCACTGCCCCTCTGCCTACGGGAGCATTACATGTGGACCAGTCACCTATCGGGTCCACATGTTATTGACTCAAAGGTAGGTGTAGTAAGGCGCTGAAGCTCAGTCCCGACGGCCCTGAGAGGGAAATGTAACTCCTGCGCCAGGGCTTGTGGTGCTCCCGCAGCACGAACTCGTGCCAAACTCGAGATTTGTTTCTTTACTATACATGCACGCAACGATTTAATGGACATTGTAATCTCAACATGTGATGGGGAGCTCTAAATTTGAATTTGAAACTTATAAAACGAAAAGATTCAAAACAAATAAACTGGGAGAGAGGGAGTATATCGTAGGATGTGTCCCATACAAAATAAGTCCCCTGGTTTGTCACCGCGAAGATGCGGTTAGAAAGGAGCACAACGTCTTCCTACTCGTACGGCAACAAATCGGCCGCAGACAGCATGGTCCGCCTTTGACCGCCATGTGCAAGGTTCGTGCTATCTTATTCAATCTCACCGTGGTTCCATCGTACCAATTCATGCGGTGGCCCGTTGCATGGCTGATCCCAATGTTGGACAAAGGTTCTACGGGAACGGTGTCACCGTTGTAAATGTTGTGCAAATTGATGTTGGTACCCTCCCGTACATATGCAAGCCAATCTCCACTCGCACCGAGCCTAACCTGTGAAACAGTGGGCAGGGGGAGAATTAGGAAATGGACACGGAAGTAGTCTTTAGAATGCATTTACTACGTGATCAAACTCATCTTACCTGCTCATCGGAGGAAATCCGAGTGCCCCTCAACGTCGGCATCTCAAGGGGCGTCAACTTGCAACTACGGCCACGCCGCGCTGGAGAGACCCCCAAGGAAACATCCTCGTGCGTTCCATGGAACATCAAGATGCATTTGTATGAGTAGTTTATCTTGTGAGAGAAAAGGATGAATGAGGGAAGGCCTCTAGAGATAGAGATGGACACTACTACTACCAATGTGCTGGCCCGTGCGTTGCAATGGATCCAAAGTAGTAGAATAATACTTGTTCACGTGCTTGAAATATAAACACTCTAGTTTTGATATACATGTGTCAGCAGACATGACAGCTTGTCCATGGAAGTTGAACCACGACGACCATCACGTTTCTTGTTTCTACCACTGCCACACCCACACGCGATTCCCACGACGCCGCTCCAACCCACGGCACGACGTCCCCCGACGTGGACATGGATCCTCTGACGTGGCTATCACTGCCTTGCCCTGCCTTTCCTTCGCTGACAGGTGGGACCCACGCTTATGGGTCCCACATGTCAGTGACAGAATGGTAGGATTGTTCGCGTCAGGGGATCCTCATCCCCCCGACGTGCCCCTCATCCCTCTCGGCCCCACCGCTCCTCTGCCTTTGTGTGCATGACATGCGGGCCAGCTGAACTGCGGCGACCATCAACTTTCTACCACAGACACACCCGATTGGACGCGGTTTGCCTGCTCCGCTGCTGTGCTCCGATCCGTACTCCCGCACCATCGAATTTTCATCCAGCGGCTGTGACACATTTCGTCCCGGGCATCAATCCTCAGCTGGAGTACTTATGTACTATAGGTAGTACCCGCCGGTGTGGCCATCTACGCCTCGTAACGCCCCGACGCCCAGCTGTGGCACCCTCGCCACGGCCACGCCACCACCGGCCGGTTCATCTCGAACGAGTGAGTCGCGAACCACGCCACCACCATGAGAATGACATGTGGGCCAGCCGCATTTAAGGTCCGCATGTCATTGACTCATAGGCCGGGCACTAAGCCACTGAAGTTCGGTCCCGTGGGCCCCGAGAGGGAAATGTAACTCCTGCGGCAGGCCTTGTGGTGCTCCCGCAGTACGAGCTCGTGCCAAAACTGGAATTTGTTTCTTACTACTACCAACTAGTACTAGTAAGGTACACGTGCATTGCACGCATGAGATTCTGGTGGTTTGTGCATTATGCTTCTACATGTGGAGCTTTCTGGATTCTAACATGTGGCAAAATCTGGTGGAATGTAAGGTTAGGCAAGTTTGATTAACTTAGGTGAGTGTTTGGTTCAAGCCACACCTTAGGCAAGCCACACTAAGGCCCCACATGACATACACACAAAAAATGTGGCAAGATTCCCTTAGGCTTGCCAACTTGTGGCTCTCATTTTGAAGAACTAATAACTTTGCCTAAGCTTAGTTGTGGCAAAGTTAGTCATGAATTAAGTTCAACCATGGAGTCTTCTAGATTATACATGTGGCAGAATCTGGTGGATGATATCCAACGGCCAGTAGTGCTCGGATTTGCCATCTTTGTACCGTCGGATTGGCTTCATCCAATGACCAACTTTCAAAGTTTTTCACACACTATATAGGGGGTATAGATATAGATGTGTCCGGTCCGTTTCAATGGATCCAAAGTATATCTATTTAGTGTAGTGCACTCTAAACACATTATCTATTTATTTTTCTCTAACCTTCCGTAGCCATACAACCAAGCCACATAAGCTTCATGGGTGCCCCCCACATCATATTATTCATACCACATTGATTGAAAAAAAGATAAATCACCCAAAACAAGATCTTCCCATTTTTTGTTCCTACGATGTTGTGCCGTGCACGTACCTACTAGTTGTATAGTGGTAGTACTAGTAATATAGTATTAGAAGTACAAACTTGGTACTAGTAGGAGTAGTACTAGTACAGAATGCTCCTACTCTATCAACAAGCCCCGTCTGACACCAAATTTCTTGGCTTCCGTGCTACAGCTAGATCTTCCCCTCGTTTCTGTTTTCCAACCCGGCGGTGGGCGGGGTGTCGGTTTGCTCAACAGCGGTCCCACATGAAAGTGAAAATGCTAGGAAACACGCCTTCCCTAAGCTATGTGTCGTACCGGACGGGCCGTGTTGTACTCCCGATTCCCGGGCGTGTGGGGGTGCGACACAAACGCGGCAGGCCTTTTCCTTTTACCAGCAATGTGCTCGTGCGTTGCGACGGATCCAAAGTAGTAGAATAGTAGTATTTGTTCACACACTTGAAAGAAATTACTATTGTTTTGATATACTCCTAATATATTACTCCCTCCGTATCTAAATATTTGTCTGTTTTGAGATTTCAAATGGACTATCACATACGGATTATATAGACATATTCTAGTGTTTCTAGCAAGATGCCCGCGCGTTGCACGAAGTTGATGGAAAAGGTAAGCACAACTTATAAATTGACGGATGGAGTACTAGTTACAGTGATGCATATAATTAAGCAAAGGGATCGCACATGTCGGTATTTACTGGAACAAGAATGCAACAACACAATAAGAATTAAGGCCACGATGATGCGATCGCAGTGGTGGTTACAGAAGGCAAGAAGAAAGATGGATCCACGAACGTACGACCTCCTCCTCCTCAACTTAGTGCGCCGGGCCACCGACCGGCGGCTAAGGAGCGGCGGCTTTTGTGGCGAGGTCGAGGTGCTTCTCAGCAAAGGCATCCAAGGCTTCCAGCCGGTTGAGGAAGGCCAACGTCATAGCGTCCTCACTGGCCTTGTAGATACCTATGTACATGATTTGCTCGTACACGTGGATGTGTAGGTCGAAAAATTCTTGCAGGGCGAGGTGCCTCGTGGCGAGCACGACCTCTAGGTGGACATTCTTCGTGGCATCGGCGGGCAGTCGCAGGGCCACCAGTGCTTGAAAGAGGTTCTGGCCATGGAGGCCGATTAGGGTGGCAGGCAATGAGGAGCCTGGTCGCGCGGGCTGGAGGAGTACGGCGATGTCGTCCGCGAGCTTCTTAAGGACAGTGAACTTGTTGCTGGTGGCAACGATCATCTGGTCCAACTGAGAGTCGTAGTTGGTGTCGACGGCAGCCATCCACCAACCGGTCTCCAACACCGTCTGGAGACGATCCTCGGTGCCATGCCGCAGGCTGGCGTCGTGGACCATCTGGCGCAGCCGCTGGCCGCTCACGCGCATCGCCGCCATGGGTCTGGAGTGAGCTCTTTTCCGCTTAGTTTAGGTGCTTAGGAAAATGCTTAGGTGCATACGATGTGGTAGATGCATTGGAATGGAGGGGCGCCTTTATATGAGGGCAATGAGGGCAAACTGTGTTGCATTCACATCGTGCATCCTCTTTTCCCATACCTCCTCCCATTACTTCCCTCATGCATTAATTGAAGGAGGATGCATTGGCTGTTCAACATATCGGGAACCGCTACTCCCTCCCTTGTCTGCATTAAAGCCGTATCGGGAACTGCGCCGCCCGCTGTCAAATCGAATACTCCCTCTCTACATGTACCACCTTTTTTTTAATTTCAAGTTTTGCTCCATGGCGCAATCCATCGATACTACTACCGTACAAAAGTGGAGTATATGCATTTTTTAAAAGGCTAGAGGGCGAGGCAGTCTAGCTCGGTCGGTTTCACTAGAGGCAAGGGCCTTTGTGATTTGACGGCTCATTACTGCTGTCAAATCGAATAGTACTACGCCGCCCGCTGCACGCCCGGTGCCTCCATTAAACTCCTCCATTAAACCCGCATGCAAACCGAGAATCCTACTCAGGCCACACGTCCGTTCATGAGCGGGCCAGAATTAAACGCAACACCGGCCGAGCTCCTCCCGTCCGCCCTCAGTTTAAATGAGGCCAGACGCCGACCAAACTCCCACCATCCGCCCTCTATTTACACGAGGCCAGACAGACATCGGGCAAGAATCGCACCCCTCCGCCGCTCCCCCATCTCCTCCTTCACCATTTTCTCCACTCTTCCGATGGCTTCCGATGAGCCGTTCTCCGGTATATTACGCGGCTGGGTGGCCCGCCGAGCCCTCCAGATACGGGCGAGGCTGCTCGGTGCTTCACCAACCTCACTTGGCCCGACGGAGCCAGTTGCCGCCCCAAGCAGGCGCGTGGTTCAGCAACTCGCCACTCCAGTTCAGCTCGATGAGGAGTGGCGAGTTGCTCCACGCCGGCACGGCGGCGAGCATGCCGGTACGGGCACCGTCGCTGCCGCGTCGTACCGCGTCACCAGTGTCTGCGGTGGCCGCACCTCCCGTGTCTGTGGGCGCGCCTCCCGTGTTTGCAGCAGCGCCATGCAGGCAGAGACAGAAGCTGGGTGCGTGGAGAGCGATGAGTCGGTGGCCAGCTTCTCTGTGTCCGCCGCCATCATCGAGGAGAAGTAGAACATGGGAGGTCACCGCCACTTGGGACCCATGAAGGCCACCACCGTGGCGACGACCGCGGATTCAGGTGGTTTCTTTGCTGCTTCGTCTCTTTCGAGGACCTTCGTCGACCCCGCAAGTGTCTGACGGACATGAGGAAGACAAAGGGATCTGCGCCTGGCCATTTAGAACTAAAATAAGTCTAGATACATCCATTTCTAGGACAAGTATTTCTGGACGGAGGGAGTATTAATTATACAAGAGAGCCGGATTGGCACCTCTTAGTTCATGTAAATGTAATGAAATCCATCATGTTTATATGAAGATCCGGCTTTTTTATACGAAATCCTTCATGCTTATATGAAATCAGTCCGTGTTTGCACGAATTTCATCTGGTTGGTTAGAGTTGTAAAAATGTATGCCGCTGGCGTTTGATGTCGTCCTCCGCTTAAGGAAGCGGGAGGAAATTTGCCGGCTGCCGTTGGAGATGCTCTTTATGCTGGAAATAATAGAGTGACATCCAATCCATTTGAGTTAATTGCCTGTATGATTGTCCCTCTATAAAAAGTTAATTGCATGTACAGTGTACACGTGACTTGCAGGGTGGCTACAGCTTCGTACAGAAAGTTAAAAAGAAACAAGTCCATCCTTAATCTTGTATTCTAAGTACTCTGTGGGTTCCACTGTCAGTACAGTAGCGAAAGAAGTATATATTAAATAAGTAGAGTAATATATAATATAAAAATATAAAGTTAAAAGACAGAATTCGAACTCATGTCATCGCGTTGCGAGCATCCGGCGCTAACCAGCCCAGCACATTTTTGTTGTAGACCATGCTGGAGATATATCTCCATGTCTACTCTTATATATACTCCATTCGTTCCTAAATATTTGTCTTTTTCAGATTTCAAATGGACTACCACATACGGATGTGTATGTAGACATATTTTAGAGTGTAGATTCACTCATTTTGCTCCGTATGTCTTTTCAGGAAGGGGTCAGATTTGTCCTTGATTTATTTATGAGGTATCCAGATGGCACTGCACCGCCAAGAAAAGAGGGTAACATCAAAATTATGGACTACTTTTTTGAGTATGTTGGTAAGGTCCGGTCATAGTCACTTGTTGAAATCTCTAAAAAGACAAATACTCCCTCCGTCCGGAAATACTTGTCATCAAAATGGATAAAAGGAAATGTATCTAGACGTATTTTAGTTTTAGATACATCTCTTTTTATCCATTTTGATGACAAGTATTTTCGGACGGAGGGAGTAGAAAACAGAGTTGGTGATGATGGTGTGCGTGCCATCCTGCAATATAGGCCGTCAGATTTATATCTAACGGATAGGAAAGAAACTATGGCAATTTTGCAAAAATATACCCACACGTCTCTCCACGTTCACAAATAAGGCCTTCCCTCATTCAGCCTTTTCTCTCACAAGATAAACTACTCATACAAATGCATCTTGATGTTCCGTGCAACGCACGGGCATCTAGCTAATTTCTTTTAAAATAGTTGTTGCGATAATTGGGTTGAAGTGATATATTTTATGTCTTCCCCGAATGATTTCAGATTCACTAGTAGTAACAAAGAAAAGGTTGCCTTGTTAATTAACATAAAACAGGGTGAAAACTATCACATGAGGCCGATAAAAACAAGGCACACTGGGTTCAGTGTCATTGTCACTACAGCTGTGCGCGCGAGAAGTCTGCATATCGAGGGGGCTATCGAGCGAGGCACCGAGACACAATGTTTGAGGGAGAAACCAATTGACAGATTATGATCAGATCGAGTTGTCACCCTTCTTATGTCATTGTTGGGGGGAGGGAGAGAAAGACGTATCGAGAGTGTGCGCGGTAGGCACAGAGGCACATCTAGCGAGTGTGTGTGTGTGTTGTGTTTGAAAGAGGAGTAGATAGATTATTATCAAGATCGATGTGCCACCCTACCCCTTCGGTGCCGGGTAGTGTGTATGTGTGTATGTTTGAGTGTGAAGCCAGTCGATATATTATTATCAAGATCGAGGTGTCACCCTACTCCTTCGGTGTTGGGAAGTGCGGGGGGGGGGGGGGGGGCAGTGACACTCACATATCTCTACTCTTATAAAAAACAGAGTTGGTGATGATGGTGTTCCTGCCATCCTGCAATATAGGCCATCCGATTTATATCCGACGGATAGGAAGGAAACTATGGCAATTTTGCAAAAAAATACCCACACCCCTCTCCGCATTTGCAAATAAGGCATTCCTTCATTCATCCTTTTCTCCCACAAGATAAACTTCTCATACAAATGCATCTTGATGTTCCGTGCAACGCATGGGCATCTTGCTAGTAGGTAGAAGGAGTTTGTGTGACACATATCTAGCTATATTAAGCGATAGGTAGATAGCATATGTGTGAGAGACATTATTATACTTTGAGACATTAGTGGCTGTGGGCGGGTGGAATTAAAGGGGTGGGCGTGTTAGACATAGAGAGCGTGTGTGTTTCTGTGTGAGAGACTTGTAGGACGGGGTAGAAAGATGAATTTAACCCTGGCGGAGGGAGAGAAATACACGAAGTGTGCGTGTGTGATTCTGATGCCCACAGGGAAATGAGATATGTATGCATGTGAGAGAGATTGCACAATTCATTCACGTATCACTATCTAGCGATCGTGGACGTGCATCACTTAAACATAAGTCAATATCTACTTCGTATCGTGGCCAAAGGTACAATATCGATTCAACACTATAAAGATTGGACACTCACATATCACATTTTTTCTATTTAAATAAACCTTTTCAGTTGTGCATGCCAAAGTTACAGTGATGTTTCTTCAAACAACCAATGTAGCTATCATGTACATGCACCATTGTTACTCTTGCATTCAAATTCATTAGTCTTGGATGATTTAAGTTTCTATTTTGAAGTAATATATGTAATATTCATATATGAATTCAACGGGTACGCAATTTATGAAATGGAGGCTATGTAATCATATGAGGTAACACTTTTAAGTAGTTGACTACAATATCCATCTCTTTTTGTGTGCCTCTACACTAACACGTCAATGCATTATGTTTAAAGTAAATAACCAATGGCACTAAATTATCTATTTACACGAGAAATACATAGGCTGAGCATTTGATCCCTTTTTTGTGAACGCGCCGCTACACCCGTACGATAGGCCGCGCCCGTGTGAATGTCCAAGTTATCGGCGCATCATCCCGAGTTATTGTCTTTTTTCTGGGGTGGACTTCACACCAGTTATTAACTGCTGACGTGTGCCCCATGTACACAGTCTAGCATGACCTTCCCGCTAGCACTGTCCAAAATTAGTTGAAACAGGATACGAACGATTCCGCGGGCAGCAAAATCTCCTACCTCCTTCTAAACTTTCCGCCACCTTAGTCTTTAGCATGCGAAATCCCCCTTTTGTCCTTGGTGCACGGAGACCAACAGTTACAATACCGTCCTCATCTACATGATAGGTCGGGGCTGCTTTGCTAACTTCCGGTTCCCCCACTACACGGCACCCCCATTTCCTCTCCCCCTCCCCCAAAAACGACTAACTCCACAGCACCAGAGCATCTTACATCACGCCGTCCGTACTTCATCGCCCTTTCTCCCCTCCCCTCTCGAAACCCTAGACTGCTCATCCACCGGCGTACCATAGCCCATTCACTGCCAGCGGCATCCACCTCGCCGGATTTGCTTCTGCGACCGCATCTACCCCTCCCACCTCCCCTAGAAACAAGTAGACTTCTCATCCACCACCGTACCACAGCCCATTCAGTGCCGGCCTTGTCCACGACGCTGGATCTGCTTCGCCGGTACTCTCATCAACCGCCGCGCATCTGCAGCGGCTCATTCGTACTCCCCACCGGAGACGCTTTGTCCACACACCCCGGAGCCGCCCCACCGACGCCCTCGTCGATGGCCTCTGGTCCTCTTCGCCGACACCTTCCTCAATCCTACCGGAGTAGCTTCGCCTATACCATTCTCAACCCTACCGGGGCTGCTTTGCCAACTCACAAGTCCACGGCCTCAGATCTGCTTCCTCGCACCCTCATCCAACCTACCGGAGCAGCTTCTGGCGCCCCGTCCACGGCCGCAGATCTGCATCGTCGACACCATCCTTAACCCAACCATCGGAGCAGCTTCTGACGCCCCGTCCACGGCCGCAGATCCGTGTCGTCGACACCATCCTTAACCCAACCACCGGAGCAACTTCACCTACACCCTCGTCCACAGCCACAGATCCGCTTCGCCCACACCGTAGTCCACCCTACCGGACCCGCTCCACAAACACCCTACTCGATGGTTCTAGATCTCCTTACCGGACCCCAAGAGCCAGTGCAGCGTCATCACCCTCGACGTTTCTAACCTGACTCACCGTCTGGAGATATGCCAAGCACCCGCCACGGCCTAGGTACTTGTCACCTTTAAACCCGTCCAGCTTCACCTGCTCGATGTACTTCAAATATACTAACCGGTCGCTGTTACCTATTATGCAGCTGGCAAAAACTACAAGGACAATGTTTCTTCTAGATCTAATAGCTTGGCCAACCAAGATCCTGGACTGAGGCATTGCTATGATCTTGTAAGCGCGTCTCTCTCTCTTGCAATGTTCTGTGCCTGCCAGCATGCTTTGCTAGGATTTTCGACCAGTAATCCCTTTGTGCAGACAATGATTTCTACTACTGGCTGCTAAATTAGATATGTAGATGTCATACATGATACTACCTCGTACCTCCGTTCCTAAATATAAGTCTTTCTAGAGATTCCACTATAGGGAACATATAGAGCAAAATGTGTGAATCTACACTCGAAAATGCATCTATATACATCTGTATGTGGTCCATACTGGAATCTCTACAAAGACATATATTTAGGAACAGGGGCAGTACATTACACAAAATCGTAGGTGGCATGTAGGAATTCTAGTGCACTACATTAGGCTCCCTTAGAGTGCCTGCTAGTCCATCATACAGAGTCATGGCTAGTTTATGGTACGCACACAATCGTTAATAGGTGGTTTAAATATGCGCAAGGGATATGCAATGTAGTATCATGTAGAGATGTCTGAAATTAGCCGTGTCAACTTGCAGATAGGGTTACACGATGAAAAAGTACAAGATGTATGTGGCAATTTCATGGAACATCCCAAAAAAGGAGAGGCGGCGGTGAGCCTATACAGTGTGCTATGCTACGTCACTCCTCCATTGCAATCATCGTGACATGTTATTTATATGCCAGTTGTATTAGCCAAGTTTCTTAGGGACAGTTATTACGAGTTATCCTAAGAAAATAAGCACCTATGAATATAAGCTCCATGTAATAAGCCAACCAGTTCTTTTCATTGCGTTTTCAGCTTATCTTTGGTATGATCAGTGGAAAGTCTAGATTGCATTTTTTTCATTTTGCTGCCCATATGGAAATTAATTTGACTTGCAAACATCACAAATTGAACACAGTGTAGTAATTAATATGACAGGAAAACAGACCATCACTATTTGCTCAAAATGCAAATACAAAGATACCATCTACTTGGCACAATCTACTTTGGTCAATATTTTCCATAGAGATCCCATTGCCTAATTTAAACGAAGAACGCATGATCCATATTTAAATGAAGAACAATTATTTATTGAAATTCGATGGTCCAAGTGGCTGGTTATTATCATATAGTAGCACCACCTGAAAGCATCATATAGCAGCAGCAGCTCATACCAACTCATCATACAGCAACAGCAGTCTGCAATTCATCATATACCAACAAAGGCTCATAGCAATTCATCATATAGCAGCAGCAAGAGTAGCTCATAGCAATTCATCATATAGCAGCAGCAGGAGCAGCTCATAACAATTCATCATATAGCAGCAGCAGGAGCAGCTTGTAGCAACTCATCATATAGCAGCAGCAGCTCATAGCAATTCATCATATAGCAGCAGTAGCTTGTAGCAACTCATCATACAACAGTAGTAGCTCATAGCAATTCATCATATAGCAGCAGCAGGAGCAGCTCATAGCAATGCATCATAGAGCAGCAGCAGAAGCAGCTCATAGCAATTCATTGTATAGTGGATCAGAATGAAAATTTGGCAAAAAATCAGAGGAGATCCTCACCTTGATGGATGAGCTCATCCTTCAACAGCACCTCAAGGCCATGGCCTGGGAGGAGGGGAGGGGGAATAAGGTGCCTTCTGCCGCAGTGTGGCATCAGCCGTAGTTGTGCAGCGCCCGCCGGAGTAGTGCGTTGGACGAACCACAGTGGAGCAGCTGCTGGAGACCATGAGAATGAGGGGCGACGCCAGAGGGAGGAGCAACCAGGGAGATTTGCCCCTACCCACTGGCCATGTAGCCTAGCTGGACATAGCATCATCGAGGACCAGGCCAGATGGGACCAGTGGCGACGGCTCGCTGGAGGAACCCTAGTGCTGCAGGCAGGGGATCGAGGTAGAGGGAAAGGGGAGAGGAGATGCAAGCAGGCAGGGCAATGAATGCTTGCGTGTTTGTTTTTACTTGAGGGTCAGGTGTGACACGGGCGTCAGCAGTTGCATTTTGAGTGTAATATAGGCAGACAATAGAGTCATTTCACTATTCCCCTTCCCTTCAATTTTTAGTGAGGTTCTACCCGAAACACCCCCCTCCAAAGTGAAATTAGTTAAGCCCAAGCCCATAACTCAAAAATGACTTCTTTACATCTTTTATGGCTTATTTTGACAATATGCCCTGAAAGGGGGAATTGAACTGGCCCTTAACCTGCAATTCAATTGTGCGTGCAATGATGAATCACTCCTGCCTGCTATCTGTACATTTAGGAATCATCATACATAGAATAGCCTAATACATGTGCATTCCATTGTAGAATCTGGAATATGCAATGTTTATGTTAGTTCACATGTTGCACATGATGTTTAAATGCCCCTTAAATCTGGTCAGCCAAGTGATGGTCTTTAAGCCTCCTTCTTTGCTTCTTTTCTTGATATGTAAGATTTGCTCACATGTCTGTTCAATTGCTTGTTTGCATCAGCCAGGCATACTAGGACTATTTTCTTTGATTACTTGTTGTTCTTGACCTAACACTCTAATAGAGCTTGTCAACGATTTAAACACTAAGGGCTGCTGTAGTGGGGCCTTCTCTAACTCATAGGTGACATAAAGGTTTGGCTGTACACTACAGTAGGCTCTCCAAGAGTACCTGGAGATCCAGTTCGAAGGTATGCCTAGTTTTTACATAGTGCAGACATAGTAAATGCTCATTTCATTGTGTGCAAGTGCAAGAGATGCGGCATGTTTCATTATGTGGTGTTGTTTTGTTATAATCTCATCCTTTTGTGTTCACAAACTGGAAAGTATGCATATTTATCTTCCAAGGAGACGAGTAACTAGTTTGTGTCACCTTGCAGAGGGGGTGCAATGAAGATAAGATTGAGGATTTCCAAGTACAAGATGTTAGGAAGGTGCCTTGCAAGAGAAGTAGGAGCTGCGCTGAGCCTCTTCAACCTACTAAGGTAAGTCACTGTATGCAACTCAACAGTTCAATTCCTTGTTTGTTTCAGGCATAGTTAATTTTCTCTTTTCAATTGCTTTATTTGTCCTTAGTTAATGAGATACCCAAATAATCATGCCTGATGTTCGGTACTTTTATCACTATTAGTTGACATAATTAAAGGCCTTACCATTTAATTACTCTGCCAAAGTGTGCCTGAAGCTTTGAAGTCTATTAACCAACTATTATTGCATGAGGCTCACAATCTAGTTTATACTACGCTAATGATTGCATAGTTTTGCCTACTGTAGTATGTTTGTATGAAACCCTCTGCTGTTCATTATGCTCCCTAAGACTTTAATTGAGGCACCGAATGGCCAACTGCTTGCTTACTTATACGCAACGTGCTGTCTAAATTTGTAACTTGTATGTGTTTTTGATTGGGCCCCAACATCATGCTCCTCTGGTGAACTAAGAGGGATTTCTGTATGCAGGCTGCACAGACTATTTTTTTATAATTCTAAAATATCACCTGCTTATGCTTCATGATGTGTATCATTTTTTTGAAAGTGACGTGTAACATTATTGAGTCATGTTTTGCCATGTAGTACAAAATAGTGTCTTGTTCGCTTCACTGTTGTAACTATATTTTTGCCCTAGTCATGTGTACTTACAGAAACATTTTAGGATGAAGTGACATCAACACAAAGATCTGCTAGCAGTGCGGCATGGACATTACCGAATGATTATGGATTGGAATTGGAATGTGCTGATGTTCTCGAGCATCAACTAGAGGTGGCAAGACAACGTGTACATGATTGTCAACGTATAATCAACAAGTTGAGACTGGACATGCAGGTATTGGATGCAGGAGTCAAAAAAATGAAACAAGACACTGAGGTAACCATGAAGGAATCGGAGATTTTGCAGACTGAAATTTGTGCTATCTTAATCCGGCCAATCCTATTTTCTGAAGAGATTATAGTTCAAATGGAGTTAAGTTGATGCGCGTCCATGATATATGAGCTGTATTTGCCCAGTGTATGTAATTTGCTGTTTGTGTATGCTTTATTATCACCTGTGCCGAACCATAATGCCCAGTGGGTATAATCGGCTATAATTTCTTTATTATATAGTGAAGGATTATTCGACCTTTCTATGCCTTGATCTCTTTGTTTTATAGTGTATGCTTTTTAGAGGTGATAGTATTGAGTAGGATAATTCTTTGAACATGCTATATCGTTCAAACGAGGGCCAACTTGCCCGACCATGGCCCTTTACGGGCCGTCGGATCCATGGGCCTTCTACGTCTCGTAGGATCCATGGGCCTTCTACGTCTCGTAGGATCCATGGGCATTTTACGTCTCGTAGGATCCATGGGCCTTGTACGTCTTGTAGGATCCATGGGCCTTCTACGTTTCGTAGGATCCATGGGCCTTCTACGTCTCGTAGGATCCATGGGCCGCCGACTCATTTATGGGTCTTGTACGGGCCTTTAATGGGCCATAGACGGGCCTTCAATGGAAATCGTACGTTTTATGGGCTGACTATAACGGGCCGTTAATAGGCCGTATTTGGTGATGCTATGAAAATGGCCCAACAGACTAATGGTCCACAAATGGGCCGACTATAATGACGGGCTGAATTTGGCCCACAAGCAGAAAATGACAGTAATGGGCCGTGAGTAACTGAATGCTGCAAATGAGCCCAAGAATAAATGGGCCCTCAAAAGGCCGAAAGTTAACTTGGGCTGGAAACGGCCCAACGGAATAATGGGCCATTAATGGGTATAAAGTGATACACTATTCATTACGGGCCAGTTTCACCATGGGCCGTTAATGGGTGTAAAGTAATACATTGTTCATTACGGGCCAGTTTCACCATGGGCCGTTAATGGGTGTAAAGTAATACATTGTTCATTACGGGCCAGTTTCAGCACGGGCCGCTAATGGGCCAAGAGTTACAAAGGGCCTCATATGGGCCGAAAGACATCATGGGTTATACATGGGCCAGAAGTGAAAACGGGATGGAATCATATTGGATGGCCTAGATGACACTACTGGGCCTAATCCGGATAGGGCATAATGGGCCTTGGGTTAGTGGGTTGTAAATGGGCTATAAGCGAACAGGCCGTTAACAGGCTTTCCATGGGCCGGCCCGCCAGCTTTTGACCAAGTCAAACATGCCGGCCTTTTCACAGGAATGGGTACTGTTGGGCCGTGCCACATGTCGATGTATCATAGGCGCCTTCTGTCCAGTGAGTGGATGACATCTGTCCCAACGATGAGCCGACATGTGTTTCCTCTAGCCAATGATGATTTTACACGTGGAAAATCCCCATTGACCGGGGCTGTTAACGGGTTATCGGATCCAAAACCCGACCCGATAGCTTAACGGCGTTCCGTTACGGTGGATGCCACGTGTCGGTCACCCTTGATGAAAGCACTTCTGTGACGCGTGATTTATCGTCATGGAAGTGGACACTTCCGTGATGATAATTTTGGTAATGTAATGGAACACTTCTACGACAGAACAGGTATGACTATCTTGATTTTGTCATAATTTTTTCATGGATGTACATGCATGACAAAAAACGCGACCTACTGTGACAAACACGTATCATCATGGAAGTGTATTTTTTTATAGTCACTAGAGGTCCCAAGACTGGCCCACTCCCAGTGCTTCACGAGAAAGACCCTTGCGAGGGCCTTACCTCGCGAGGGGTACCTCATCAAGTCTCACCGTTAGCCTCGTGAGGCCTTCTCACGGGCTGCTTCCTAAGGCTGCCTCCCGAGGCCCCTCGCAGAGGCGTTTAAATCAAGAGTTGTTCAGCAGTGTCATGCGGCCCTGCGTCTTCACGTGGGTGATGCGCGTGGAGATGAGCGAAGAGTGCCAGCAGGCACGGATGAGGAGGCTTTCCTCTTTTGTGCTAAGGGAGCAAGGACAGTGCATCGATTCCTAAAGCAACCCCCAAAGGTTACCCGTTCGGTGCAAGGACGCCGGGACGATGGGCTTCCTAGGACGGAGATCACCATGGAGCCCACCAGCACGTCACAGAAGGAGGCTTATGCAGGCAAAGACCAGCTTTTGTCAGGATAGACTACACCCCTGTCCCGCTTCAAACTGGCCATTATGGTAACCCTTCCCGCCATGTGTTTTTGGGGTAAGAGGACCGAGAATAGTATAAGTAGGGGTAGGGCGCCACCGTAGAGAGGTGGGTCTTTGGGGAGAGTCATCCACCTTCCCCTTGTGCATGCATACTCACCGTCCCTCGCGAGGTAATCCAACCACAAAGCAGGAGTAGGGTCTTACACCGCGAGGCACTAGTGCAGAACCGGGAAATAGCACCGGTTCGTAAGGCCCTTTAGTGCCGGTTCGGTAACCGGCACTAAAGTGTGGGCACTAAAGCCCCCCCCCCTTTAGTACCGGTTCAACACGAACCGGTGCTAAAGGGCAACCATGTGGCACGAGCCAGCTCCAGGGGCAGGGAGCCCTTTAGTACCGGTTGGTGACACCAAAACCGATATTAAAAGGTTTGGGGGTTTGGGGTTTATGATTTCTTTTTCATTTAATTTTGTGTTTTCCATTTAATTCTTTTTCGTTTGCTGGTATTTTATGATACTACATATTGTACACGTTATGCATATATATAAATAGAATTTCTAGTAGAACCGATCATATACATATATATCATCGAATGTCTCATAACCACCATTAATTAATTCACACATATATACACACATGTATATATATATACAATTAGCTAGCTATATACAATTTCTCCTAATTGGTGCCTTCGGAGCACGATGACAATTGGAAGTGGTTCATGGGGGCGGTAGTGGGTAATAGTATTCTCCTTTGGGATCTATGACCTGGTCGAGCAAAAATCCCGCTATTTCCTCTTGAATTGCTTCTATGCGGTCCTCTGCTAGGAGCTGCTCCCGCACCTCTTTGAACTGTTAATAAGGAGATAAATATGCATGTGTATTAGTTGTGTGACTAGATATCGATAATGGTGTAAAAGTTGTGAATAGTGTTCTAACAAATGTACCCACTCCTGTCTTTGAGATCTGCTCCTTTCGGACGCCATCATGCGAATGTTCTCGCAAACATAGTATGCACACAGATTATTCCCCGGCGCCTGCTTCAGGGCCTTTACGAGAATGGAATTTGATTAGATAATAATTAATCAAGCATGATAATTAAAGACATGGCAGCTAGCTAGCTAGTACTACTTAATTACTTACCTTTGGTCGATACCATTTCAGCTTTCGTTTCCATTGGCCTAGAGTGACACTGATGAACTTTGCCCAAGCCCTGCCCGCCGACAAAGAAAATGAATAAAGGGGTTATTAAATAGTTCATATCAGGAAATGACGAACTAAATAGGCCGAGGTATAGTTAATAATGATTGAAATTACCTGTTGACTATCCCAAACAAGATGGTGTAGTCACTTGCTTTTTTAAGTAGTGAGTCTAGTATTTCAACTGTTCCTTCATCAACTTTAATGATTAACAAGATCTAGTGAAATCTGCATGCACACACGTTTTTATGTCTTAATTATGCGAGCATATGTAAGCAAATACATGTAGCTAGCTAGTAGGCAAAAACAGAATTTGCAATACACGACAGTGAGACTCACTCGAAGTTGTAAGGAAGTAGTATATCTTCCACTGTTCAAGAACTCGGCCGAATTACCATTTAGATGCCCATTTAATTGCTACTCAGTGCCTAACTGAGGCGAGTAGCATGTACTTGTTTCATTAAATGGTCAAGCTGATTAACTGGCATTTAATCGGTTGTCAGATGATTAACTGGTTGTCAAACCGATTAATCAGTGATGGGTCAGGTAACTGAAGCGCAACCATAAAAAAAGGGGGGGGGTAAACGAAGCGGCAATCCAGGCCATTATGAGTTGTGAGAACTATTTGAGTATCTGTGGTCAGTGAACCTTATTACCTATTATGATATTTGTGTTGAACCTTCTAGTGAATTATTCCATGTTCACATGTGTGGCTGCTATTTATCTTGTTATGTGTGGCTGCATATTGCCAAGTTGTGTGGCTGTCATATTAATTTATCTTGTCATGTCTCATGTGTGGCTTCTTGTTGTCACATATATGGCTGTCATTTAATCATTTATCTTGACAATGACAAGTTTAGAGCATATATAAATGCATATCTATCATCAATTCTGTAGATTTGTTGCCTTCCGATTTGGATGCATCATGATCAAACCATCCAGGTAACAATTCTACCTCTTGTCCATGCTTTTTATAGGTCTACGAGCTATGCCATTATATTTTAGTATAAATGTATAATACGTAGCTATGAACATTGGATTATGTGGTGTACAATACGTGAAAAAATAGTTACATGTTGCCAATATATTCTCATGTGCAGCCGATTAATGATCGACCGACTAATTTAGTTAAATGGCCGATTAACCGATTAATCGCTAATCAGTAGTCGACCGAGCAGTTACCAGTTACCGAGTTCCTGAACAATGATATCTTCATTGGTATTGAGGCGCTTGAAGAACTCTAGCATGCTTTCCTCTACACTTTTTTCATAATATGGATCTAATTTCCATGTGTATTCATTAATGGTATTTGGGTCAATGAACCCAATGCCATAGCATCTACCTTTTTTCATTTCATAAATCTTCATCCTGCATAATACCACAGAAAAGAATATAGTGAGGATAATTACAGGTAATGATTGATCAAAATGATCACTACAGCTAGCTTGAGACTTAAATTACAGAAAGAAATCACTTGCAGACAATAGGAACTGACGATAGATTTGTCGAGCGCGTCTTGATTCTATAACTTAAATAGTTCTGAATACTCAACGGACACAACTTTCTCATGGTAGTAATGATCCTTCTTGACATTCACCATGAGGGACTCTCGATTGGAAATCTTGGTAATGTCCATGTACCATTGATGCAATTCATACATTCTCGTTGGGAGCTTCTTGACCTTGTCTGGCTCGACCAAAGGTTGGCCTTGGACATATTTCCGTTTTATTTCCTCCTCTCTAAGCTGAGACATGGACTTGATGTCGAGGAGTTGTCCAACAGTGATCATGAGCCTGAAAGAAAGAAAGAAAAACTTTTACAAACTCTGTTTTCCCTTGTTATTGTAACTATGTCAAGCCAGCATTCAAGTTTTCAGCATAGATCATAACTAACCACATTTGCAATAATTCTCAGGTCTCACAATTACTCATATCAATAGCATAATCAACTAGCAAGTCATAATAATAAATCTCGGATGACAACACTTTCTCAAAACAATCATAATATGATATAACAAGATGGTATCTCGCTAGCCCTTTCTAAGACCGCAAAACATAAATGCAGAGCACCTTTAAAGATCATGGACTGACTAGACATTGTAATTCATGGTAAAAGAGATCCAATCATAGTCATACCCAATATAAATTAACAGTGATGAATGCAAATGACAGCTGCGCTCTCCAGCTAGTGCTTTTTGATAAGAGGGTGATGACTCAACATAAAAGTAAATGGATAGGCCCTTCGCAGAGGGAAGCAGGGATGTAGAGGTGCCAGAGCTCGGTTTTGCAATAGAGATAAATTGTATTTTGAGCGGTATACTTTCATTGTCAACGTAACAACTAAGAGATGGCGATATCTTCCATGCTAAACACATAATAGGCGGTTCCCAAACAGAATGGTAAAGTTTATACTCCCCCTCCACCAACAAGCATCAATCCATAGCTTGCTCAAAACAACAAGTGCCTCCAACATACATCAGGTCCCGGTGACCAGCCATTTTCTCGTGAGTGAGGAGCGGAGTCCACTCCTCTTGAGAATAACCCGCCTAACACGGAAGATAAGGACAACCTTTGTTGATACATGAGCTATTCGAGTATACAAAACAGTTTGTTTATTTGAAGGTTTAGAGTATGGCACATACAAATTTACTTGGAACGGCAGGTAGATACTGCATATAGGAAGGTATGGTGGACTCATCTGGAATAACTTTGGGGTTTAAGGGATTGGATGCACAAGCAGTATTCCCGCTTAGTACAAGTGAAGGCTAGCAAAAGACTAGGAAGCGACCAACTAGAGAGCGACAATAGCCATGTACATGCATTAAAATTAATTAAACATTGGATGCAAGCATGAGTAGGATATAATCCACCATGAACATAAATATCGTGAAGGCTATGTTGATTTGTTTCAACTACATGCGTGAACATGTGCCAAGTCAAGTCACTAAATCATTCAAAAGAGGATACCACCCCATCATACCCCATCATAATCATCTCAATAGCATGTTGGCATACAAGGTAAACCATTATAACTCATATCTAATCAAGCATGGCACAAGCAACTATGATCTCTAATTGTCATTGCAAACATGTTTATTCATAATAAGCTGAATCAAGAATGAGGGACTCATCATATTTACAAAAACAAAAGAGGTCGAGTTCATACCAGCTTTTCTCATCTCAGTCAGTCCATCATATATCATCATAATTGCCTTTCACTTGCACGACCGAACGGTGTGAATAATAATAAGAGTGCACGTGCATTGGACTAAGCTGGAATCTGCAAGCATTCAATAAACAGGAGAAGACAATGCAATATAGGCTCTGAGTTAAATCAATCAATAATGCATATAAGAGCCACTTCAACAATTTAATTATGGTCTTCTCCTACCGACCACCAAAGAAAAGAAAAGAAATAAAACTATTTACACGGGAAAACTCCCAACAAGCAAAAGAAGAACGGGAAATATTTTTGGGTTTTCTTTTCAATTATTGCTTCTACAGCAGAAAAATAAACTACTACTAATTTTTTTGGTTTTTCTTAAGGTTTAGCAAACACACAAGAAGAAAGCAGGAAAAAGAAAATAAACTATCATGGATATTACAGTGAAAAAGTATGAGCACCGACATCTAGCAATGAGTGTGTGTGAGCATAAATGTAATGTCGGTGAGAAATACGTACTCCCCCAAGCTTAGGCTTTTGGCCTAAGTTGGTCTATGGCCACGGCTGGCCTGGCAGATATCCATAATAATAGTTGTTGGGATCGTACTGTGATGAGCAGGAATAGTTGGGATCGTACTGATGTGCAGCGGTTATCGCCTGCTGAGCTGCAGCGTGGAGTCGAGCTGCCTCCGCTCTCCTCTCGTACTCTTCTGCCTCCTCTCTGGTAATAACATATCTTCCTTTTGTCTGTGAATCAAAGAAGGCAGGAGCAGGGAGAGTAATACGGAAAACACGTCCTTTATCAAAAATTAAACGATATAAGAGAGGTGATTCAGGCCTCTCGACAAACTGGTGCGAAGCCATAGAGTCATAATCTAAATATGTAGGAGGCAACTCCATATCACCCTCATGAATGTCTATCTCAAGAAAATGAGCTAAGCGGGTTGCATAAATTCCTCCAAAGAAATCTCCATTATGTCTATTATGATGCAACCTACGAGCTACAATGGCTCCCATATGATAAGATTGGTCTCCTAACACAGCACTCCTAAGAATGCTAACATCAGGGACACACATGTGACATGCTTCATCCTTAGCATTTATGCATCTACCGATGAAGAGAGCAAAATAATGTATAGCAGGAAAGTGAATGCTCCCTATGGTAGACTGCGTTATATCTCTAGATTCCCCCACAGTTATACTAGCAAGAAAGTTTCTAAATTCAGATTTAGGGGGATCCCTAACACTACCCCATGATGGAAGTTTGCATGCAAGAGTGAAATCCTCTAGGTCCATGGTATAAGATTTGTCATAAATATCAAACATGACTGAAGGAGAATTACGCGAAGATGAATACTCAAACCTCCTCACAAATGAACTTGTGAGATCATGATACTGGGGGTTTTTGTTAGCCTCAAAATCCTTAAGACTGGCATTGCACAAATATGCTTTGAATTCTTCTTTAATTCCCGCACGGTCCATAAAATTTTCCGACGGCCATTCGCAAGGCCGTACTGGAGCGTCTCTTTGTGGATCTTCGTCAGAATCGGGCATAGCAATCCTGGGTCCTTGCTTCTTAGAGGAACCACCTTGGAACATCTTCCTAAGCATATTGTTTTTCTCTGAAAAATTCTGAAATTTTTAGTAACTTCAAAATAAAAGTAAACCAAACTCAATAATATTGATAGCAACTACTCCTACAAGTGCCTAGAGCCTAAATCAAGCATTAGAACTACTTGGAACCATATAAATTTGACATGCAAGCTCAAGAACATGGTCACCTACGCAACACAAATCTGCAGAGAATAAAGCACTAGAACAAAAACTAATTGGACCAATGGAGGAGTCACATACCAAGGAACAATCTCCCCAAGCAGTTTTGCGAGAGGTGCTTTGAGCAAGGAGATCGAAAATCACAGCAAAAGTGGCTGGAACTCGTGCTTGAGTTGGTTTTTCGGGTTTGTGTGAGATAGAGGAAGAAGATGGGTGCTGGGATAAGTGGAGGACGGCCACCGTGGGCCCATGAGGCAGGGGGCGCGCCCTATAGGGAGGGGCGCCCACCACCCTCGTGGCCAGGTGGCAGCTCCTCCCGCGGTAATTTTTGCACAGTAAATCCTCGAATATTTCCGAAAAATCATATTAAATTGGCATGGCATTCTGAGGACTTTTATTTTTGGGATACTTTTATATTGCACGGATAAGTCAGGAAACAGACAGAAAATACTATTTGTACTTTATTTAATATAAATAACAGAAAGTAAAAGTGGGGTACAGAAGGTTGTGCTTCTAGTTTCATCCATCTCATGCTCATAAAAAAGAATCCACTAACAAGGTTGATCAAGTCTTGTTAACAAACTCATTCCGATAATCATGAAACCGGAGAAATTTCGAATAACACTAAGTTACCTCAACGGGGATATGCACATCCCCTATAATAAGTATATCATATTTCTTCTTGACAGTTGGTAGAGGAAATTCAAAACCTCCAAATATAATCGATGGGATTTTTCCAATAGAGTTGATACTATGAACTTGAGGTTGTTTCCTCGGAAAGTGTACCGTATGCTCATTACCATTAACATGAAAAGGGACATTGCCTTTGTTGCAATCAATAACAGCCCCTGTAGTATTAAGAAAAGGTCTTCCAAGAATAATAGGCATACTATCATCCTCGGGAATATCAAGTATAACAAAGTCCGTTAAAATAGTAACGTTTGCAACCACAACAGGCACATCCTCACAAATACCGACAGGTATAGCAGTTGATTTATCAGCCATTTGCAAAGATATTTCAGTAGGTGTCAACTTATTCAAGTCAAGTCTACGATATAAAGAGAGAGGCATAACACTAACACCGGCTCCAAGATCACATAAAGCAGTTTTAATATAATTTCTTTTAATGGAGCAAGGTATAGTAGGTACTCTGGGGTCTCCAAGTTTCTTTGGTATTCCACCCTTAAAAGTATAATTAGCAAGCATGGTGGAAATTTCAGCTTCCGGTATCTTTCTTTTATTAGTAATGATATCCTTCATATATTTAGCATAAGGATTTGTTTTGAGCACATCAGTTAATCTCATACGCAAAAAGATAGGCCTAATCATTTCAGCAAAGCGCTCAAAATCCTTGTCATCCTTTTTCTTGGATGGTTTCGGAGGAAAGGGCATGGGTTTCTGAACCCAAGGTTCCCTTTCTTTACCATGTTTCCGAGCAACAAAGTCTCTTTTATCATTATGTTGATTCTTTGATTGTGGGTTATCAAGATCAACAGCAGGTTCAATTTCTACATCTTTATCATTACTAGGTTGAGCATCATCATGAACATCATCATTAATATTTTTACTAGGTTCATGTTCATTACCATATTGTGTTTCAGCATCAGACATAGAAATATCATTTGGATTATCAGGTGGTTCAGCAATAGGTTCACTAGAAGTTTGCACAGTTCGATCATTTTTCTTATTCTTCTTTTTAGAAGAACTAGGAACATCAATATTATTTCTTTGAGAATCTTGCTCGATTCTCTTAGGGTGGCCTTCAGGATACAAAGGTTCCTGAGTCATTCTACCAGTTCTAGTAGCCACTCTAACAACATAATCATTTTTCTTACTATTCATTTCATTAAGCACTTCTTTTTGAGCCTTAAGTACTTGTTCTACTTGAGTGGTAACCATAGAAGCATGTTTGCTAACATGTTTAAGTTCACCTTTAATATTAGCCATATAATCACCCAAGAGTCTAATCATATAAGCATTTTCTTTTAATTGTCTACCAAAATAAGCATTGAAGTTGTCTTGCTTAAACATAAAGTTATCAAACTCATCCAAGCACTGACTAGCAATTTTAGTAGGAGGGACTTCAGCTTTATCATATCTATACAGAGAATTTACCTTTACTACCTGTGTCGGGATATCGGGATCAGGAGGTTCTTCAGTATGTAAAGAATTGAGATCATATGTTTCTTCAATAGGCAGTATATTAAGACCATGTATTTCTTCAATAGGAGGTAAATTCTTAACGTCTTCAACTTTAATACCTTTTTCTTTCATATATTTCTTTGCCTCTTGCATATCTTCAGGACTAAGAAATAGAACACCTCTCTTCTTCGGAGTTGGTTTAGGAATAGGCTCAGTAATTGGAGCAGGAGCTGGCTCAGGAGGTGCCCAATTATTTTCATTTGTCAACATATTATTCAATAGAATTTCAGCTTCATCCGGTGTTCTTTCCCTAAAAAGAGAACCAGCACAACTATCCAGGTAATCTCTGGAAGCATCGGTTAGTCCATTATAAAAGATATCAAGTATTTCAGGTTTCTTAAGAGGATGATCAGGCAAAGCATTAAGTAACTTGAGAAGCCTCCCCCAAGCTTGTGGGAGACTCTCTTCTTTAATTTGCACGAAGTTGTATATTTCCCTCAAAGTAGCTTGTTTCTTATGAGCAGGGAAATATTTAGCAGAGAAGTAATAAATCATATCCTGGGGACTACGCACACAACCAGGATCAAGATAATTAAACCATATATTAGCATCACCCTTTAATGAGAACGGAAATATTTTGAGTATATAAAAGTAACGCGATCTCTCATCATTAGGAAACAGGGCAGCTATATCATTTAACTTAGTAAGATGTGCCACAACAGTTTCAGATTCACAGCCATGAAACAGATCAGATTCAACCAAAGTAATTATATCAAGATCAATAGAGAATTCATAATCCTTATCAGGAACACAAATGGGTGAAGTAGCAAAAGCAGGGTCGAGTTTCATTTTACCTCTAAGTGATTCTTTGTTCCATTTAATTAATAACCTCTTAAGCTCTTATCTATCTCTGCAAGCTAAAATAGCGGTAGAAGATTCCATATCAAAAAGATAACCCTCAGGAATAACAGGCATATTTTCATCATCACTATCATCATCGTATTCAGATTCAATAATTTCTTTTTCTCTAGCCCTAGCAATTTGTTCATCAAGAAATTCACCAAGGGGCACATAAGTATCATGCATAGCAGAAGTGGCATCATCAATAACATGCGACATATCAGAACGAATAGCAGAAGCAGGTGTAGGTGTCGCAAACTTACTCATAACAGAAGGTGAATCAAGTGCAGAGCTAGATGGCAGTTCCTTACCTCCCCTCGTATAGTTGAGGGATAGATCTTGGTTTTTGGATCTCTCAAGTTCTTCATAGTGTCCAGCAGATATAAATCCCAAGTGACTCAAAGAATAGAGCTATGCTCCCCGGCAACGGCGCCAGAAATTAGTCTTGATAACCCACAAGTATAGGGGATTGCAACAGCTTTTGAGGGTAGAGTATTCAATCCAAATTTATTGATTCGACACAAGGGGAGCCAAAGAATATTCTCAACTATTAGCAGCTGAGTTGTCAATTCAACCACACCTGGAAACTTAGTATCTGCAGCAAAGTGTTTAGTAGCAAAGTAATATGATAGCGGTGGTAGCAGCAACAAAAGTAAAGACATCAAATGTAATGTTTTTGGTATTTTGTAGTGATTGTAACAGTAGCAGCGGGAAAGTTAATAAGCGTAAACCAGTATATGGAAAACTTGTAGGCACCGGATCAGTGATGGATAATTATGCCGGTTGCGGTTCATCATGTAACAGTCATAACATAAGGTGACACAGAACTAGCTCCAATTCATCAATGTAATGTAGGCATGTATTCCGTATATAGTCATATGTGCTTATGGAAAAGAACTTGCATGACATCTATTGTCCTACCTCCCATGGCAGCGGGGTCCTATTAGAAACTAATGGATATTAAGGCCTCCTTTTAATAGAGAACCGGACCAAAGCATTAGCACATAGTGAATACATGAACTCCTCAAACTATGGTCATCACCGGGAGTGGTCCCGATTATTGTCACTTCGGGGTTGCCGTATCATAACACATAGTAGGTGACTATAGACTTGCAAGATAGGATCAAGAACTCACATATATTCATGAAAACATAATAGGTTTAGATCTGAAATCATGGCACTCGGGCCCTAGTGACAAGCATTAAGCATAGCAAAGTCATAGCAACATCAATCTCAGAACATAATGGATACTAGGGATCAAACCCTAACAAAACTAACTCGATTACATGATAAATCTCATCCAACCCATCACCGTCCAGCAAACCTATGATGCAATTACTCACGCACGGCGGTGAGCATCATGAAATTGGTGATGGAGGATGGTTGATGATGATGACGACGATGAATCCCCCTCTCCGGAGCCCCGAACGGACTCCAGATCAGCCCTCCTAATAGGTTTTAGGGCTTGGCGGTGGCTCTGTATCGTAAAACGTGATGATTTCTTCTCTCTGATTTTTTTCTCTCCGAAAGCAAATATATAGAGTTGGAGTTGGCGTCGGAGGGTTTCTAGGGGGCCCACGAGGTAGGTGGGCACGCCCTAGGGGGGCGCCCCCCACCCTCGTTAGAAGGGTGTGCCCCCCTAGTCTTCATCTTTGGCGAGGATTTTTTATTGTTTTTTCTAAGATGTTCCGTGGAGTTTCAGGTCATTCCGAGAATATTTGTTTTCTGCACATAAAACAACACCATGGCAATTCTGCTGAAAACAGCGTCAGTCCGGGTTAGTTCCATTCAAATCATACAAGTTAGAGTCCAAAACAAGGGCAAAAGTGTTTGGAAAAGTAGATACGACGGAGACGTATCAGAGCCTTTCAGCCTGTTCAATATGCTCCTCGGTTATTACCACATCGCCCAGCCCGGGAACGTTAACGGTTTGCCCACAATAATATTGGGCGCGCGTACTCTCATGTGTTGTTGGCACAACAAGCGGGGGGATTGATTGCAAAGCCTGTTCTCCCAGCTAGGGAACGGTTTTACCGCTCCTTTTGCCAGCTGATTTGCTCGAGCTCGAGCTCGCCTCTTTCTCGACTTGTACCGCTACGCACCATAGCTGAGGCGGCTCTCTTCCGTGATTGCTGAGGCGGCAAAGACGGCTGACATGGCTGAGTTGGAGGAGGAGGAGTGGCCTGAAGCTGTGCCGGACTTGGAGGAGGAGTGGCTTGACGCTTTGCCGGACTTGGAGGAAGAGTGGCCTGACGCTTTGCCGGACTTGGAGGAGGAGGAGTGGCCTGAAGCTGTGCCGGACTTGGAGGAGGAGTGGCCTGATGCGTTGGTGGACTTGGAGGAGCGGGAGTCTGCTGACTCGGTGGCGGACTTCGATGAGGAGTCGGATGACGCGGTGTCGGTGGCCTTCAAAAGATGATGCAATCCTTTCTCCATAGGATGATACAATGGTTGGCGTCTCCCAGTGTGTGCTCCTCGTCACCTCCTGGAATGTCAAGCTCTAGCACCGAATATTAGTCCACCACCTCATCAACCAAGACACGAGCATAGCCCGCTGGAATCGGGTTGCAATGGAAGGTTGCCTCGGGGGGATTTGTAAAAGCAACGGCGTCCTCCACCTTCATGGATATGTTCTTCATTTTGAAGTGTAGCTCGCAGTTAGTGTTCTCCATGATGTCATCCACTTGGTAGCTATCCAGCAATGCGTCGCCCGGGGCGGAACCCACGCTGCTTCTCGGCATGGATGGGACGGTGCTATCCAATGCTGGATCATCCGCTAGCTGCTGCAGCTGCTGAGACCCCCTTTGCTGGCTAAATGAGTCGATCTGCTCCTGCTGCCGCTGGAATTTGACTGCCAAGTCCGCGTGCGCTGATTCTAGGCCTTGAAGGCATTCATAGTCCAGCTTCCTCTGCTCCTCCATCTTCCTCTTCTTCTCCTCTACAATCTTCTTTCTCGCACGGGTTCTGTAGTTGGCGTTCCAGTCCGAAAACCCCTCATACCACGGAATAGCGCCCTTGCCTCGTGTTCTTCCCGGGTGTTCAGGATTTCCCAGGGCACGTGTAAGCTCGTCGTTCTCTCTGTTGGGCTCGAACACCCCCGATCGAGCCTCTTCTATTGCAACAAGTAGCTTATCTTCGGCTCCGTCCAGACATGCCTTCTTCTAAACTTTGCCTGTCTTCGGGTCCACCTCCCCCCATGCGCATAGAACCAAGTCCTGCACCTGGGGGGCCAGCTCAATGTTTCTGGAGTGACACATGATCCTCCATCTCTTTCTCAGACTTATCCCACTTAGGCATTCCCACCGCGTAGCCACCTGGCCCCAGCTTATGGAACTTATCCTTTTGCGGGATTGGCCTTGTTTATTCTCGACCATTCCTTAGATAATTCCGATTCCTTAAATTTCACGAAATCATCCCAATGAGCACTTTGCTTCTCTAGTGTTCTCTTGAATACTGGAGTCTTCTTTCCTCCCTTGACATACTGGTCCCATACACGATTCTTGTGGTTGTTGAATGCAACCACCATCTTCCTAAGAGCAGCGTCCTTGACTTTCTCCACATCTGCATCTGTGAAATGATCTGGTAGGGTGAAATGTTCCATGAGCGTTTCCCAAAGCAGAAGTTTTTGTCTGTCGTCGACAAAAGTAAGATCTGGACGTGGCTTTGCTGTCTCTCTCCATTCTTGAAGGAAGATCGGGAGTTGGTCCTTCAAAAGAACTCCGCACTGACGAATGAACTTATCCGCAACCTTCTTAGGCGCTAATGGTTCGCCATTAGGTTTGATGGCCTCGATATTGTACTTTACGCCCTCCTTCAACTTTTTATTTGGGCATCGTACTGTCCTGCTGCCTGAAGATTTGCCCGATCCGGATGGCTGAAAGAAGAAAGATCAATTCGTTAGTATATATCTGCAAGTCATTTAAAACATGTGATGATCACCAAATGCCTGCCTATGTAAATATACCTTGCCGGTCTTTGTTGTTTCAAGATCAACATTTTCTTCATCATGTTTTTAGTTCATGACTTCATCAATTCGGTCATCGCGATCGAATATCATATCACCCTCCCCGGTGTTGTTTAGATATTCGGAGCCGTCATAATCTTCCTCATTCTGATCATCATCTGACCCGCGAGGATTACGTATGATATTGAACATGGCCTCTTCTCCCTCTCTGCCGGTATTGTCCGCCATAGGTTTCATTTAACTAAACCAAAAGAAATATATCGAAATTACAATGCATGGATGCAATCAATTAATAAGGAAAAACTGAATCAATCATAGTACATAATAAGCATCATGGAATATAATCTCAAATACGTCGTCTCGAATAATAGATATAATCTCGAATACATCGTCTCGAATAATATATATAATCTCAAATAAATCATCTCGAATATTATATATCGAATACATCACTAGCTAGCTAGCTAGCTAATAAAGATCGAATACTAGAGAGTAATCTAGGCGATGGACAACAAAAGTGAAGGAACCATCATTGGATCATAGCTCGGGTGATCTCCCCAAAGAACCTACCAGGTATTGGAGAACCTGATGTCCATAGCATCCATGTAGCGATGGACGTGCTCGTCCTCCTCCCTGACACGGCGACGTACCACCTCCGGTGGGGCAGGCTCCCTCCGCACCGAAAGTGGCCCACGCGAACGCCACCAAAGGAGATCAAGGTCGACGACGGGACCCGGGGCTGGGTTCCTCACCAAGCGTCGCGCCCCTGAAGGTAGCACCTCCCAGTGCCAGCCCGGCGGAGCCCAGTCCCGGACATAGGTCCTCTGAAGCAGGACGTCATCGCGAACTGGTCGACGATGAGGATGCGGGCCGGGCATCGTCGACAACAAATACTATATGAAGCAAAAGTAAAGTAACATTTTTTAAATGATGGATTGTGATTTCATATATGCAAATTCTAAATTTTATAACTAAAACTAACATTTCTAATATTTCTATAACTAAAACTAACATTTCTAATATTTCTATAACTAAAAAACATTTCTATATAACTAAGATTTCTATATAACTAACATTTCTAATATTTCTATATAACTAACATTTCTATATAACTAACATTTCTAATATTTCTATAACTAAAAAACATTTCTATATAACTAACATTTCAAATATTTCTATAACACTGTGTGTGTGTGTGTGCGGCCGGGGCAGGAGCTCACCGGCGAGGCGCGACGACGGTGGGAGGCGACGGGGACGGAGACGGGCGGTGACGACGGGGATGGGGACGGGGCGGCGACAACGGGGACAGGGACAGGCCAGGCGGGGACGACAGGAGGACGGGGCGCGGCTCGGTGACGGGGACGACGGGGACGGGGACGGTGACGGCGACGACGACGGACGGCGAAGGGGACAGCGACGGACGGCGACGGGGGTGGCGACGAGGGGCGGCGGCGATGGGGCAGAGGAGAAAGAAGCAGAGGGAGAGATGAGAAACTGACAAATTTTTTGAAGTGTTTTCTTATATAGAACAACCTTTAGTACCGGTTGAAGCCACCAACCGGTACTAAAGGTTTGTTTTGGCCAGGCCAAGCGGCGGGAACGGCACCCCTATAGTACTGGGTGGTGGCTCAAACCGGTACTAAAGGGGGGCCTTTTTAGTACCGGTTTGAGCCACCACCCGGTCGTAAAGGGGGTGCGCTGGCGCAGGTGCAGTGCGTCATGTTTAGTCCCACCTCGCTAGCCGAGGGGCGTCCGCACTGGTTTATAAGCCCAACGCGGTAGCTCTCTCGAGCTCCTCTCCAAAGCAGGCCTACTGGGCCTAAATGTTCTGTGCTTCCCTGTGGGCCTACTGTGCCTTTGCGGGCCTGCATCCTGGCCCAACAACAGGTTGGGTTTCTAGTCGTATGCAGGCCGTTGTGGCGCAGTAGGCGGGCTTTTTTTGCTTTATTTTTTTTGCTTTATTTATTTTTGTTTTATTTATTTTTGACTTGCTTTTTGCTGTATTTAGAGTTTCTTTGTGAATATTTTTGCTTTAGGTACAAAAAATTACAAACTTTCTGTTAGTGCCGGTAGTTTACAAATTTGAATAGTTTAAATTTTGAATTATTTGAAATTTGTGTGAATCACTAGTTTGTGAATAACTTAACTTTGAAAATAGATTTTTCAGTGATTCTTCTTTCTTATGTTTAGTATTAGTGTGTTTTATCATTATATTCAATTTAGTAATGCTTAGGTTATTTAAAAAATGAAATGCCTTTGTAACGGATGAGTTTTCGTTCGAAACCCTGATACTTCGAAAGAGATTGTCCATTTTGTACATGAAGTGCATCCAGTTTTTGTGGTAACCCTTTCTACTTTTTTGCACATGCTATGTGGGTCAAATTATGATACCATGCCAACTTTCAACCTTTTCTGAGTTGATTTGAAATGCTTTTCAATTTTAGTGTCATTTAGCTGAAAAAATCAGTAAATGCATGAAAGAATTTGTTTGCACATAAAATTTCTTCGCGTTTCAAATGCCAAAACACATAACTACCCTAACTATTACAGAGATTCCCTCTTGGGTGTGAAACACAGAAGAAAGTGATGATAGTGAAGCCGATCACATCCCAGATCTTTGGGTGTGAAACTTTTTCTTCGCGTGTGTCCCTTTGCGCCGTAGCCATGGAAAATCTTCATCATTTAACTGGATGCTCGGGTCAATATTCACTGTGAATGGAGCAATTTCCTCAAACTTTTCATAATGTTCTGACATGTATGTCTTGTCATCCACTCCCATGATGTTTCTCTTCCCAGAAAGAACTATGTGGCGCTTTGGCTCATCGTATGATGCATTCGCTTCCTTATCTTTTCTTTTTCTCGGCTTGGTAGACATATCCTTCACATAGAAAACTTGTGCCACATCATTAGCTAGGACGAATGGTTCGTCTGCATACGCAAGATTGTTGAGATCCACTGTTGTCATTCCATACTGCCAGTCTTCCGTTACCCCACCTCGTTTCATATTGACCCATTTGCACTGAAACAAAGGGACCTTCAAACCACATCCATAGTCAAGTTCCCATATCTCCTCTATGTAACCATAATATGTTTCCTTTCCCGTCTTGATTGTTGCATCAAAGCGGACACCACTGTTTTGGTTGGTGCTCTTCTTATCTTGGGCGATCGTGTAAAATGTATTACCATTTATCTCGTACCCTTTGAAAGTCATTATATTCGAAGATGGTAACTGGGACAACGAGTACAGGTCATCTTCAATAGAGGCGTCATGCATGGTACGTGTCTGCAACCAGCCGGCGAAACTCCTGGTTTGTTCACATGTAATCCAGTCATCAGAGCACTCCGGGTGTTTGGAGCGTAGAAAATTCTTGTGTCCGTCCATATATGGAGCCACCAAGGAGGAATTCTGTAGAACTGTGTAGTGTGCTTCAGTTAGAGAATGTCCGTCCATACATATTATTTGATCCCCTCCTAGCGTGCCTTTTCCATCTAGTCTGCCCTTATGCCGTGATTCAGGAACACCAATCAGCTTAAGATCAGGAATAAAGTCAATACAAAACTCAATGACCTCCTCATTTTCATGGCCCTTGGAGATGCTTCCTTCTGGCCTAGCACGGTTATGAACATATTTCTTTAAGACTCCCATGAACCTCTCAAAGGGGAACATATTGTGTAGAAATACAGGACCCAAAATGTTAATCTCTTCACATAGGTGAACTAGGACGTGCGTCATGATGTTGAAGAAGGATGGTGGGAGCACCAACTCGAAACTGACAAGACATTGCACCAAATCATTCTCTAACCTTGGTACGATTTCTGGATCGATTACCTTCTGAGAGATTGCATTGTGGAATGCACATAGCTTCACAATGGTAAATCGAACGTTTTCCGGTAGAAGCCCCCTCAATGCAACCGGAAGTAGTTGCATCATAATCACGTGGCAGTCATGAGACTTTAGGTTCTGGAACTTTTTCTCTGCCATGTTTATTATTCCCTTTATATTCGACGAGAAGCCAGACGATACCTTAATACTGAGCAGGCATTCAAAAAAGATTTCCTTCTCTTCTTTGCTAAGAGCGTAGCTGGCATGACCCTGATGTATGACGTCTTTTCCGTGCATACGTTGCTGGTCCACCCGTGCCTCAGGTGTATCTTTTGTCTTCCCATACATGCCCAAGAAGCCAAGCAGGGTCACGCAAAGATTCTTCGTCATGTGCATCACGTCGATTGTGGAGCGGACCTCTAGGTCTTTCCAATTGGGAAGGTGCCAAAATATAGATTTCTTCTTCCACATGGGTGCGCGTCCGTCAGCGTCATTCGGAACAGGGTGTCCGCCAGGACCCTTTCCAAAGACTACCTTCAAATCCTTGACCATATCATGTACATCAGCACCAGTACGGTGGCGAGGCTTCGTCCGGTGATCCGCCTCACCTTTGAAATGCTTGCCTTTCTTTCTTACGGCATGCCTGCTCGGAAGAAATCGACGATGTCCCAGGTACATATTCTTCTTACAATTAGCCAAATATATACTATCGGTATTGTCCAAACAATGCGTGCATGCACGGTATCACTTGTTTGTCTGTTCTGAAAGGTTACTGAGAGCAGGCCAATCATTGATGGTCATGAACAGCAACGCCTTTAGGTCAAATTCTTCCCCCATGTGCTCATCCCACGCACGTACACCTGTTTCATTCCACAGCTGTAAGAGTTCTTCAACTAATGGCCTTAGGTACACATCAATATCGTTGCCGGGTTGCTTAGGGCCTTGGATGAGCACTGGCATCATAATGAACTTCCGCTTCACGCACAACCAAGGACGAAGGTTATACAAACATAGAGTCATAGGCCAGGTGCTATGGTTGTTGCTCTACTCCCCAAAAAGATTAATGCCATCTGCGCTTAGACCAAGCCATACATTCCTTGCGTCATTTGCAAACTCCTTCCCGTACTTTCTCTCAATTTTTCTCCATTGCGACCCGTCAGCGGGTCTCTCAACTTTCTGTCTTTCTTACGGTCTTCTCTGTGCCATCGCATCGCCTTGGCATGCTCTTTTTTTTGGAACAAACGTTTCAACCGTGGTATTATAGGAGCATACCACATCACCTTGGCAGGAATCTTCTTCCTGGGGTGCTCGCCCTCGACATCACCAGGGTCATCGCGGCTGATTTTATAGTGCAATGCACCGCATACCGGGCAAGCGTTCAAATCCTCGTACTCACCGCGGTAGAGGATGCAATCATTAGGGCATGCATGTATCTTCTGCACCTCTAACCCTAGAGGGCAGACAACCTTCATTTCTTTGTACGCACTCTCAGGAATTCGTTGTCCTTTGGAAGCATATTCTTTATCATTACGAGAAACTTTCCAAATCCCTAGTCAGATACACCATTCTCTGCCTTCCATTGCAGCAATTCCAGTGCGGTGCCCAGCTTTTTCTTGTCACCTACGCAATTCGGGTACAACAATGTTTTGTGATCCTCTAACATGCGCTGCAACTTCTTCTTCTCAAATCACTTGCGCATTTTCTCTTTGCATCGGTAATGGCCCGACCTAGATCATCAACAGGCTCATCTGATGCCTCTTCTTCAGCTTCTTCCCACATTGCCAGCTCAGCTTCTTCCCGCATTACCGGCTCAGCTTCTTCCCTCATTGTTGTATCATCGTATTCAGGGAACCCATGGCCAAGATAGCTGTCGTAGTCCTCTTCTTCTTCATTGTCTTCCATCATAACCCCTCTTTCTCCGTGCTTGGTCCAAACATTATAGTGGGCATGAAACCAGACTCAAACAGGTAGACGTGAATGGTTCTTGACGTAGAGTAATTGTGACCACTCTTACAGCCAGCACATGGACAAGGCATAAAACCATCCACCCGCTTGTTTGCCTCAGCCGCAAGCAGAAAAGTATGCACGCCATTAATGAACTCGGGAGAGCATCGGTCATCGTACATCCATTGCCGGCTCATCTTCAATACACAGCACCGAAAACACCAAATTAATACAATACATAAAGTTCATACAACACTTAAATGCAACAAACAAATAACTCTCTAGCTAAAGAATTTAAATGCAACAACAAATGCGATCAAGATCACAACTAAGGTAACAATTGATCCAACAGCATAATGATACCAAGCCTCACTATGAATGGCATATTTTCTAATCTTTCTAATCTTCAAGCACATTTTCTCCATCTTAATCTTGTGATCATCGACGACATCGGCAACATGCAACTCCAATTCCATCTTCTCCCCCTCAATTCTTTTCAATTTTCCTTCAAATCCTCATTTTCTCTTTCAACTAAATTTAACCTCTCGACAATAGGGTCGGTTGGAATTTCTGGTTCAACTACCTCCTACATACAAATATCTATGTCAACTTGATGGGCATAATTTGTCATAAACATGAAATGCAACAAATAGTTTTAAAAGAGAATATACCACATCCAAATCATAACCCAGACGAGGGTCGACGGGGACGGATATCAAAACCATGGCACTATGTATAACAAACAACGTATGGGTAAGATAATTATACGAGTACCTATATATCGAAATCACACAAACATCATTTTTTTATATAAAACATTCATGAACAAGAGGCTCACCACAAGGTGGTGCCGGCGACGGGACGTTGCGGGTGATCGACGGTGGTTACGGCGGAGATTTAGAAGGCACTAAGTAAACCACACCTACATACGCAAACTAAGTGTTATTTTGACCTCAAATTGCATATAAATCAAAGACTAGCACATATATATAATTCCTCCCAAATTAGTAAACTCAAATATCAATCACTATATAAAGCATTGCACGAGCTAATCTAGCAATGAGAGATGAAAGGACAAAGTTGCTAACCTTTGTGATCATTTGAATGGATTGGGGGCCTTCAAATCTTGACAAATTTTGGGAAAATGTGTGATGAGCTTGCGAGGAAGAGGGAAGAACAGAGAGGAGAGGGTAAAGGGGAAGAACAGAGCGAGCTCGGGTGGACAAAGGGTGTATGTAGGACGACCTTTAGTACCGGTTCGTGATACGACCCGGTACTAAAGGTGCTGGAGGGGCCCCGGACTGACAACATACTTCCACCACTCACTTTAGTGCCAGTTCGTGGCACGAACCGGTGCTAAAGGTTCACCATGAGCCGGTACTAATGATGTCCGCCTGCCTAGTCGTTGGAACTGGCACTAATGGACACATTAGTGCCGGCTCAAATTCAAACCGGCACTAATGTGCTTCACATTTGACCATTTTTCTACTAGTGAGGTGGCCCGAACCTGGGTAAACAGCTGTGTTCACCGTTCTCCTTTCTTAGCTCGAGCATCCCGAAGCATTGTCATGGAGCTGAGGGTTGCAAGGTTGAGCGGAGCGCCGGCAGCAAGCATACTCCAGATTTCGAACCTTCCTTGGGTCCCCGAAGCCCTGATTCTGACATTTGGCGCGCCAAGTAGGAGTGCGCCACTGTTCTTTTGCTTTGTCTCGACTTAAGCTCCGCCAACTCCATGGATGACACTTGCCATGTTCATGCCGAGCACCGAGCGGCTCGCATCGCCCAGACGGAGCCCACGGGCCACGGCGATCACTGCCACTCTACCTTGAGCGTGGCCAACGCCGCCACTGACACCGCTGCCCACGAGCAGCGGGGCTCATCCATGCACCCTTCTGCGTAGCCTGACGGCCACACTGCCATGATCTCCTCCTCCCTAGGACACCACGGGCCACCGAACACGCGCTCATGGCACATGAGCTGCTGCGCTACAGCCCGGCTGACGCCGGCTATGATGCCTGGCTAGGCCGCATCACCTGTAACACCCTCGATGCGGCTATATCTCCCACATGTCGAAGCACGACTTAGAGGCATAACTGCATTGAAAGCAATGTCGCAAGTGAGGTAATCTTCACAACAACCCATGTAAATAAATAAGGGGAAAGGATACATAGTTGGCTTACAATCGCCACTTCACACAATACATGAATAAAGCATTACAACATCCAGATACAATCAAGGTCCGACTACGGAACCAAAATAAAAGAAGACTACCCCAAAAGCTACACAGATCCCCGATCGACCCCAACTGGGCCCCACTACTGACCAACTAGAAAACAGAACAACATAAAGAACGAGATCTTCATCAAGCTCCTCCTTGAGCTTGGTTGCGTCACCAGCTCGGTTCAACGGCACCTGCAAGCTGGTTTTGGAAGTATCTGTGAGTCAAGGGGACTCAACAATCTCACTCCCTCGCGATCAAGACTATTTAAGCTTATAGGAAGGGTAAAAGGTATGAGGTGGAGCTACAGCAAGCGACTAGCATATATGGTGGCTAACATACGCAAATGAGAGCGAGAAGAGAAGGCAAAAGCACGGTCGAACAATTATGATCAAGAAGTGATCCTAGAACAACCTACGTCAAGCATTACTCCAACACCGTGTTCACTTCCCGGACCCCGCCGAGAAGAGACCATCATAGTTACACACGCGGTTGGTGTATTTTAAATTAAGATCAACTTCAGGTTTTCTACAACCGGACATTAACAAATTCCCATCTGCCCATAACCGCGGGCACGACTTTCGAAAGTTCAAATCCCTATAGGGGTGTCCCAACTTAGCCCATCACAAGCTCTCACGGTCAACGAAGGATGTTCCTTCTCCCAAGACAATCCGATCAGACTCGGCATCCCGGTTACAAGACATCCTCGACAATGGTAAAACAAGTCCAGCAACACCGCTCGAATGTGCCGACAAATCCGATAGGAGCTGCACATATCTCGTTCTTAGGGCACACTCAGATGAGACATCCTACGGGTAAAACCAACTCTCAAGTTGCCCCGAGGTGGCCCCGCAGTCTACTCGGTCGGACCAACACTCAGAGGAGCACTGGCCCAGGGGGGTTTAAATAAAGATGACCGTTGAGTCTGCAGAACCCAAGGGAAAGAAAAGGCTAGGTGGCGAATGGTAAAACCAATGTTGGGCATTGCTGGAGGAGTTTTATTCAAGGTGAACTGTCAAGGGGTTCCCATTATAACCCAACCGCGTAAGGAACGCAAAATCCGGGAACATGACACCGATATGACGGAAACTAGGGCGGCAAGAGTGGAACAAAACACCATGCATAAGGCCGAGCCTTCCACCCTTTACCAAGTGTATAGATGCATTGTGATATCCATGCATAAGATATATTGTGATATCCCAACAAGATATCCATGTTCGAACAAGGAACAAAACTCCAATCTTCACCTGCAACTAACAACGCTATAAGAGGGGCTGAGCAAAGCGGTAACATAGCCAAACAACGGTTTGCTAGGACAAGGTGGGTTAGAGGCTTGGCTTAACAATATGGGAGGCATGATAAGCAAGTGGTAGGTATCGTAACATAGGCATAGCAAAAGAGCGAGCATCTAGCAAGCAAAGATAGAAGTGATTTCGAGGGTATGGTCATCTTTCCTGAAATCCCACAAGGAAGAAGAACGAGTCCATGAAGAAGACAAACGGACATAGTCGAACGGGTCCTCACAAACGCGACGTTATCGGAACCAGCCCAAAGAAGCAACACCGGAAAGAAGCACACAACATAGTAAACAACCAATACATGAACATGACATGATATGCGGGATGCGGTATGTGATGCATATGCATGATTTGGAAAGGAATGATTGGACCTGGCCTCAACTTGGAAAACCAAGAGTTCCACTGGAAAGGTGAGGTGATTTTGGTTGAAATCGATATAAAGATCACCGGAATCGGATGCACGGTATGGAAATGGCAAGCAAAACAAATATGGCACCGGTCTGCGATATTCAGCAAGTAGTCATCCAAATGCATCAAGTTGAATATGCTACAGCACTCAAACATGGCAAAAAAATACATGGCAGGGATCCACTCAAGATGATTGACAAAAGATGAACACTGAGCTATGGCTAATTCACTCAATAGCAGGTTCAAACAAGCATGTCAAAAGAGCAAATGATAACAGGTTTCAGACTTGGTGAAATTAACACAAGTCTTGAATTTATCACCAGGAAGCAAACTTTAGAGCATGAAAACTACAAGCTACGGGAACTTAACATGGCAAAGCAAGGCATGGCATGAAGTTACTCAAAACATATATCAAAAGTACCTTAGTGACTATGAGCCAAAAGGAATCAGAAAGTACAATTGCAAGCATGTGAACATAGCAAAAACATAAACAGATTCAGACTTAGTGAAAAACTTGAGCATGCAAAACAGTTAACAAGTAGACATATTTATGAGCTCGAAGCAATCACTACAAAGCATGGCATGACAAACTAAGCATACACCCATCAATAAGACATGGCATAGAAGCTAGACATGGCAAGAGCAACAACATAGAATGCACGGATCAACAACAACAAGCTTGGCAAAATCACTAAACATGTTAAAAATCTTCCAGGAATATTTTATAGCAAAAGTAGAGCTTGATTGACTCAAGCTAGGGTGCTCCAAAATTGCAAACAAAGATATGGATGGATAGAGCACCACAATATTAACAAAACATCCTTACTGATCATCCTCAAAAGAGGCACGGATCACTAGGAAACAACATGAACATATGGCATAAAAACAATATCAGGACAAGGACTTAGTGAAATTCTAAGTCCCTGAAAACATCATCATTGAGTAAGATACTTTGCATGCTTGTGCGAGTCACCACAAATATCAAAAAAATACATGGCATACACCGCTGTAAAGATGGCATGGCATTCATCAAAACACATATAGAGCTCAGGATGATAGCATGCACACATTAATCATGGCAAAAATGACAAAAGGCCATTTGCTGAAACAGATCTGACATAATCATCACATATCCCTCTTCCAACAGAATTTCGGGCATCAAGATGAGCTCAAATTAAAATGATGCAATGAGATGAAATGATGCACTCGTTGAGACGAACATTTTGAAATGCTACACGCGCAAAACGGAGCTACGGATGCAAAGTTATGGCATGTGGAAGAATGCAAAATAATTAGGGTTCGGAGGGAAAAGTCAACCGCATCTGGATCTGGATCTGGAGGTACTGTAGTTGGGCGTGGTTCACGAGGTTCGCCTGGCCGGAGCTGTTCACCGGAGAGAAGACGACAAGGCGGCCGGAGCTTGCGGGCGTCGATGTCGGCGGCGGTTGGCCGGAGTGGCGTCGGGGAGCGGAGGAGGGCGGCGCAGCGTCGGGGCGAGAATGCAGGCGGCGCCGGAGCTTCGGCGGCGGGCGGCGGCCTCCGGCGGAGCAGGCGCGGCGGGGCGGCGACCGGCGACGAGGTGGCAAGCCGGTGAGGCGGCGCTAGCTCGGCGGAGGAAGAGCGAGGCGGCGGAGGAGCTCTCGGGCGCGGCGCGGGGAGGCGAGGGCCTCGGGCGGCGGCGGCGCACTGGGCCGGGGGGCCGGATCTGGGCCTCCCGGGCCCGCGCGGGAGAGGCAGCGACGCAGGGCCAGGTGGCGGCGCCTAAGTGGAGGAGGGAGGCGGCAGTGACGACGTGGCACCTCACGATTGGCTGGAGTGATGTGGCCGGCGAGATGGACGCGTCCGCCGGCGAGCGGACATGTCCGACGGTGCGAAGGGAGTTGGATCTAGGGTTTCGGGGAAGATATCCGAAATTTGGAAAGGGGGGGGGGTCTATTTATAGAGGTAGAGGGAGCTAGGAAGCTCCAAATGAGGTGCGGTTGGCCATGCGATCATGATCGAACGCTCTAGATGATGGTGGAGGTTTAGGTGGGTTTTGGGCCACTTTGGAGGGGTGTTGGGCTGCAACACACACGAGGCCTTTTCGGTCCCTCGGTTAACCGTTGGAGTATCAAACGAAAGCCGAATGGCATGAAACTTGACAGGCGGTCTACCGGTAGTAAACCAAGGCCGCAAGACAAGTCTCGGTCCAATTCGAAAACTTTTAACACCCGCACATGAAAAGAGGTAGAAAGGGACACCGGGTGACATAGGAGCGCCGGATTGCAAAACGGACAACGGGGAAAATGCTCGGATGCATGAGACGAACATGTAAGCAAATGAAATGCACATGATGACATGATATGGAATGCATGACACGCAAGAAATGACAACGCAACACGGCAAATAACTGGAGGACACCTGTCACATCGGTCTCGGGGCGTCCCAACACTCAACCACTACGAGAGGATCTCGTCCCGAGATCGAGAATGGCACTGGAGGGAAAAAATGGAAGAGAAAAAGAAGAGGTAAAACTAAGCTACTTCTTTGACAAACGAGTGAAAACAAAGAACCTTGCAAGGTTAAGCCATTTCGAGAAAAGAATACAATGGAGATGAATGAAGTTGAAAGCACTCTGTTAGCAAAGAGGAACAAGGAAGAACAACTTTGGGCAGCACTCCACTGAGAAGAGATGAAAGGCTTGATAAGGCGAAAAGAGCTTGAGCAAAAAGGACACAACACTCCGGTTAAATGGATAAACCAAGAAAAGAACACGATCCTGACAAAACGAAAAGATGGGTAGAAGAGAGCAACATCACAAAGCCTCCGGAACAAAAATAAGAATTGAGTGGAATGAACAAAGGGAAACAAGAGGGAGCACACTTACAAAAAATGCTAGAACGGAGTTGTTGGAAAACCAACAACGAAAAGAATGAGCTTGATATGATCTTATGGAATACATCTCAAATTATGAGGTGACAACCTGCCACTCACGGGAAAAGAATTTGATTGATAAGAACAAGGAGACGAGAAACTTATTTCACCGGGAGGATAAATGAAGAACTTGGGTCATTATAAGCACCATAGATAGCAACAATCCTTCTGGAAAGCTTTAGGTGAAATATAACCCAAGATAACTCGAATGAAGAGATTGATGGATTTAAGATACCTCATTCTTGACAACATGTGAATCATGAAACATGAGCTCAAGTTATGAAGAATGACATAGCACCACCTCAAATGATACGGTAGAAGGAATTGTACTTCGGAATGCAAGATGAAGAATGCTTGAGCTCCTTTGAAAAGAATCTCGATGAAGACTTTGAGAAGGTATTAAATCCTTGGTGAACCATCATGTAGAGCCTCCATGAAGAACTCCGGTAATGAAAGAATGATCAAACGAAAGGAAAGAGAAGTTGAAAACGCAAGGTTAAGACTTGCAATTGTTAGATGGATCTTCACGACAATATAATTGAGAGAGATTGGAACTCCGGGAAAGAAAATATGAAACAAATGAAACTAACAATTTGATGAGCCTCCAGAATACGGAGTTAAACACTTGGGTGAAACAAGAGTAAGAATTATGTTATGCGTATCCTTCACCAATTAAATTGATGACAAACAATGGATTTGGCATACTACTTACTCCCTTAGAAAGGATTAAGATAGATATTGCACAAACTTGAAGAGGCCTTCAATGATCCACCGGTAGGATTTGAAAGAATGAAAGAATTGATATGATAACGAAGGAAGAAGAATCTTGATCAAACCACCGTAAGAATTGGAAATGAAAGAAGAGAAAATATAAGGAAAACACCAGGAAGAATTATAAAAAACGAAGATACTTGAGAGGATTTAGATACAAGTGAACGAAGAGATCACGAGCTGATAAGAGAATACTTGAATGATGCATCGGTAAAATTTGGAGAACAAGAGCTAAAAGCTGAGAAAAGAATAATTCTGACAAGATGGGCTCCGGATAATCAAACTGAAAAGACTCCTGAATTGCTCCGGATGGGTGAAAATAATTCTGACAATCGAAAACAATTATGGGAGGATGACATCAAGCTAGAACCATGAATCTTTGGAAGAACATATAAGAATTTAAGAGGAGCTCTTCTTCGGTCTTCACATGTTGAGAAAGATGACGAGAAACACCACCACGGATTGTTGAGGCACTTCGGAATGAAGAATGGAAAGGTTGAGCCAATGATGAAAAGAATTTGAAAGATCTTGGAGAAATACATATGACTGATGATGAATCGTTATTATGTCAAACTTTGAAAAGAATTTTGGAGTAACTCCGGGAAAAATTTGAAGAGCCAGGTAAGATCCTGGGAAAAGACCTATGGGTTAGGGCCCACTGAAAAGAAACACCGTTGAAATGATTACTTGAAAAAGGAGAATGCATCGGTTGAATTAAATTGTTTGAATAAGATAACATTCTTGAAAGATCTTGAATGAATGAGAATGAACACTAGCATCTTCTGAGATATCTTCAGTACTTCGGAACAATTGAATAGGGAGAGGTGAATGATTAAGAATTGCACCGGCATGAGAAAGTATTAGAAAGGAGGAAATGATATGATCAACAACAAAACTTGAATCCACCGGACAAGAAAAAGAACGAAGAATGATGAACTTGAAGCTCCATTAGAATATTCATGAGAATCGCCGGATAAGAATATTGAAAGAAAAGAATGGAGAGGCTTCCATCAATAAGATGATACTTGATTAAGAAATCTGAGTCCTTGAAGAAACAGGGTGGGTGGGCGGGAAAACAAAGGCAACTTGGAGACGGATGAAACAAACACCGTTGAGAAGAACTGATAATTGATCTTGCGAGTGTTGAAGTGATCGGATCCACTTGACGAGAGACACACCGACTGAAAAGGATTGACATGAGAATCTCAATTATCAAGAAGGATTGGTATTCACATCGGAGTATGAGAACACCGTTTTGGAAAAAGTATGGAATCAACATTTGACTTCGAAGCAACTCGAATACCACAACTCAAAACAAAACAAAGGATTGGCTTGCAGAATAAGCCGGAACAAACATATGATAGAGATTTCGTCCGAAGTTTTCGCGGTGGGGCCTACACGGGCTCAATCGTACAGCACCATCATGTACAAGGCAATGCACATGACATACGAAGCGTCCTCGAGTCGGCATAGCCAAGGACTCTTTAAGACACAACGAGACCACTGTAAAACCAACCGTGAATAGGCGGACCACTAGACGTGGAACCCCAATTTCATATCATACATCTGTGGGAAAGATATCCTACGAGCTACTTGAATTCCCACTTATAAACTCCCGGAAATTTCCGGTTATGCAATCAGGTGTTGGGGATACAGGGGAAGCATAATATCTCACCCAAAGCTAGAAAATCCTACATCCAGGTTATCCATCCTTCAAACATAACCAAGAAACCTTCGGAAATCGTTTACCTCAACCTTCGAAAAGCATCCATTATACGAGTTATGGCAATACTCCCGAACTCCCGCCTCAGTACTGGGTGGCGTCGAGGTTATCTCACCAACAACTGCATGAAAGAGATTTTCGATGTCGGCGAAACTAAACTCAGGTATTCCAGAACCGCAACGATAAAATTGTGACGACAACACCTCAGAGCTCAACTCCCCGGGACACTGCCACAACCCCTAAATGTCAGGAGGCACCAAGAACAATGTTCTCGTCAGAAAACCATCGGAACGATTCCAAGATACCCGCGTGATTCTAAATTTTTTTAGTGAAATTTGAGAAGAGAAAAGTCAAAACTCTACGTCAGGATGCCTCACCAGAGCGACGAAGGGACTGAGGAGTAAAAAGAATTCCTAACTCTCCAATATATATATAATCCTAAATGACTCAAAACATTTTTCTAGACTCAACAATGTCAGCGATTCGATCAAGCAGGGGGCTCCTAAGGTCGGGGAAGGCTCTGATACCAACTTGTAACGCCCAAGATGCGGCTATATCTCCCACGTGTCGAAGCACGACTTAGAGGCATAACCGCATTGAAAGCAATGTCGCAAGTGAGGTAATCTTCACAACAACCCATGTAAATAAATAAGGGAAAGGATACATAGTTGGCTTACAATCGCCACTTCACACAATACATGAATAAAGCATTACAAGATCCAGATACAATCAAGGTCCGACTACAGAACCAAAATAAAAGAAGACTACCCCAAAAGCTACATAGATCCCCGATCGACCCCAACTGGGCCCCACTATTGACCAACTGGAAAACGGAACAACATAAAGAATGAGATCTTCATCGAGGTCCTCCTTGAGCTTGGTTGCGTCACCAGCTCGGTTGAAGGGCACCTGCAAGCTGGTTTTGGAAGTATCTGTGAGTCACGGGGACTCAGCAATCTCACACCCTCGTGATCAAGACTATTTAAGCTTATAGGAAGGGTAAAAGGTATGAGGTGGAGCTGCAACAAGCGACTAGCATATATGGTGGCTAACATACGCAAATGAGAGCGAGAAGAGAAGGCAAAAGCACAGTCGAACAATTATGATCAAGAAGTGATCCTAGAACAACCTACGTCAAGCATTACCCCAACACCGTGTTCACTTCCCGGACCCCGTCGAGAAGAGACCATCATGGTTACACACACGGTTGGTGAATTTTAAATTAAGATCAACTTCAGGTTTTCTACAACCGGACATTAACAAATTCCCATCTGCCCATAACCGCGGGCACGGCTTTCGAAAGTTCAAATCCCTGCAGGGGTGTCCCAACTTAGACCATCACAAGCTCTCATGGTCAATGAAGGATATTCCTTCTCCCAAGACAATCCGATCAGACTCGGCATCCCGATTACAAGACATCTTCGACAATGGTAAAACAAGTCCAGCAACACCGCTCGAAGCAATCACTATAAAGCATGGCATGACAAACTAAGCATACACCCATCAAGAAGACATGGCATAGAAGCTAGACATGGCAAGAACAACAACATAGCATGAACGGATCAACAACAACAAGCTTGGCAAAATCGCTAAACATGTTAACAATCTGCCAGGAACATTTTATAGCAAAAGTACAGCTTGATTGACTCAAGCTAGTTTTCTCCATAATTGCAAACAAAGACATGGATGGATAGAGCACCACAATATTAACAAAACATCCTCACTGATCATCCTCAAAAGAGGCATGGATCACTAGGAAACAACATGAACATATGGCATAAAAACAATATCAGGACAAGGACTTAATGAAATTCTAAGTCCCTGAAAACAACATCATTGGGTAAGCTACTTTGCATGCTTGTGCTAGTCACCACAAAGATCACAAAAATACATGGCATACACCCCTGTAAAGATGGCATGGCATTCATGAAAACACATGTAGAGCTCAGGATCATAGCATGCACACATTAATCATGGCAAAAATGACAAAAGGCCATTTGCTGAAACAGATCTGACATAATCATCACATAGCCCTCTTCCAACAGAATTTCGGGCATCAAGATGGGCTCAAATGAAAATGATGCAATGAGATGAAATGATGCACTCGTCGAGACGAACATTTTGATATGCTACACACACAAAATGGAGGTAGGGATGCAAAGTTATGGCATGTGGAAGAATGCAAAATAATTAGGGTTCAGAGGGAAAAGTCAACCGCGTCTGGATCTGGATCTGGAGGTACTGTAGCTGTGCGCGGTTCATGAGGTTCGCCTGGCCGGAGCTGTTCACCGGAGAGAAGACGACGAGGCGGCCGAAGCTTGCGGGCGTCGATGTCGGCGGCGGTTGGCCGGAGCGGTGCCGGCGAGCGGAGGAGGGCGGCGTGGTGTCGGGGCGAGGATGAAGGCGGCGCCGGAGCTTCGGCGGCGGGCGGTGGCCTCCGGCGGAGCAGTCGCGGCGGGGGGGCGGCCGGCGGGGCGGCGGCCGGCGACGAGGTGGCAAGCCGGTGAGGCGGCGCCAGCGCGGCGGAGGAAGAGCGTGGCGGCGGAGGAGCTCTCGAGCACGGCGCAGGGAGGCGAGGGCCTCAGGCGGCGGCGGCGCACCGGGCCGGGGGGGCGGATCTGGGCCTCCCGGGCCCGCGCGGGAGAGGCAGCGACGCAGTACCAGGCGGCGGCGCCTGAGTGGAGGAGGGAGGCGGCGGTGACGACGTGGCACCTCACGATTGGCTGGAGTGATGTGGCCAGCGAGATGGACGCGTCCGCCGGCGAGCAGACATGTCCGGCGGCGCGAAGGGAGTTGGATCTAGAGTTTCGGGGAAGAGATCCGAAATTTGGAAAGGGGGGGTCTATTTATAGAGGTAGAGGGAGCTAGGAAGCTCCAAATGTGGTGCGGTTTTCAGCCACGCGATCGTGGTCAAACGCTCTAGATGATGGAGGAGGTTTAGGTGGGTTTTGGGCTACTTTGGAGGGGTGTTGGGCTGCTACACACACGAGGCCTTTTTGGTCCCTCGGTTAACCGTTGGAGTATCAAACGAAATCCGAATGGCATGAAACTTGACAGGCGGTCTACGGGTAGTAAACCAAGGCCGCAAGACAAGTCTCGGTCCAATTCGAGAACATTTAACACCCGCACACGAAAAGAGGTAGAAAGGGACACCGGGTGACATAGGAGCGCCGGATTGCAAAATGGACAACGGGGAAAATGCTCGGATGCATGAGACGAACATGTATGCAAATGAAATGCACATGATGACACGATATGGAATGCATGACATGCAATCAATGACAAGGCAACACGGCGAATAACTGGAGGACACATGTCACATTGGTCTCGGGGTGTCACATCATCGAGCTTCTCAACACTGCCGGAGAAGTCTCGGCGCCCTCCCACTCACTCCGTCCTCCACCTTCTAGTGCTGGCGATGTGGCGCACGGCGCGCCTCCGCCTCCCCCCTGTGCGGTGACAACACCGAGCCTCGGCGTGACAAACGACCGCGCGACCCACCATGCGGAGCACCTGCGCCGGCCCGAGATGAGGCTAGCTGCCAGATCGTCCACCGTGCACCGCCTTACGCACGTGTGCTCCTCGAGAACCCGCACCAGCCCCAGGACCAGATCATCCAAGAGGTCACAGCGGCAGGGCGCCAAAACCGCACCATCCACGCCCGTGGCGCACCCACGAGCACCGTCGGCGGCCGAGCCTTCACTCGCGAGCTACGCCGGGTGGGTTGGCCCGTCAAGTTTAAGCTTGAGCTTCCCCCGTGCTACGACGGCATCCCCGACCCCATGGAGTTCATCCAACTCTACACGTCGAGCATCGAGGCAGCGAATGGCGATGACAAGGTCATCGTGAACTAGTTTCCCATGGCCCTCAAGGATGGCGCGCACTCTTGGTTCATGAACCTACATGAGGAATCAATCTCTTTGTGGAGCGAGCTTTGCGACTAGTTCATCACCAACTTCAAGGGCGCCCACAATCGCACCCTCATGGTCAACGACCCACGGTGCATGAAGCAATACCCCGGCGAGACCCTCTGCAAGTACATTCAGCACGTCAGCCACATACACAATAGGATCTCGCACGCCTCAGATGAAGCCATCATCTTGGCATTCTCCAATGATGTAATGGACGTCAGGATGTGCGAGAAGCTCGCCCAATGACCCGAGCATGGTGCTAGAACTGTTCAACATGGCCGATAAGTGTGCCAAGGCTGAAGAAGGCCGCCTGTTCTTGCGCAACGACCCTGAAGCCGAGCCTGATGACAACAAGACCAAGGCCAAGGAAGTGAAGTGTAAGAGCCCAGTCGTGTTTGTGGTGGAGCCTGACCTAAAGCGCGGCCACGGTCGTGACGAGCACGCCAAGAATGGTCGCCTAGTCTATGTCTACCACAATGTGCGCACTCACAACACCGACGACTGTCAAGAGCTCAAGGCGCTCCATGATGAGCACTTGTGCTATCACTCCGACCGCAACGACCATGGAATTGGCCGTGGTGGCGACCGGTAGGATAACCACAAGGGGAACCCCCGCCAGGGCTGGCACGACCAGCCTCGCAAGGGTGGCCAGCATGACCAGCCTCACGACGGTGCCTAGTGCGATCAGCCCCGCGGAGCGCGCCCTCAGGACAATCTTCCCCTTCCGCCGTTGCCGCCACCACCCAGAAGGAACGACAACAACCAGCAAGATGAGGGGGCTAGGGCTACGAAGAGCCTCACGCAATAGCCTACATCCTTGGTGGAGCTCAGTCCCCCGCGTCCAACCGCTTCTTCAAGCAGTTCTCTCATGAGGTGAACGCTGCCCTCCTGAGGCTTGAAGCTGCGCAACCCCACAAGTGGTCGCAGTGCACCATCACCTTTGAATCTAAGGACCACCTCAGGTGCTCGGCCACCACCGATGCGCTCCCCATGTTGTGTACTCCCACCATCAACAACGTCACTGTCACCAAGACCCTCATTGACGGGGGTGCTGGCCTCAATGTGATATCCATCATGAGTTTTGAGATGCTCCAGGTGCCTTATGACAAGATGATGTTGGTCGGGCCCTTCTCTGGGGTGACGGATGGGTCCACCATCCCCCTCGGACAAGTGTGCCTCCCCGTCACCTTCGACACCTGCAGCAACTAGCACACCGAGCTCATCGACTTCAACGTGGCCCACATCGGCCTCCCCTACAACACTACCCTGGGATATCCCATGCTAGCCAAGTTCATGGCAGCAACCCACCACAGATACAACGTCCTCAAAATGCCTAGCTGCAGCGGTGTCATCATTGTCGCCTGTGACGAGAAAGATGCGGTCTGCTCCCTTGAGAATGCCTACCGGGCCGCTGCGGCTGAAAACTCTACCGGCTTGGGTGCTGCCATGCTTCCTGGGTCTGCTCCCGCATAGAAGAAGTAGTTCCTCCCCAAGGACTTCCCTGAAGCCAAGAAGCAGTCGGCTGGTGGCGACGCCTAGGCCCTCACCCCTGAGGCCAGGGCCTGCCTTCCTTCCTCATTGGAAGGCGTGCCTAGTGCCTGCCTCTGGGCAGGCTCGAGGGCTCCCACCTTGAGAGTGTCTGACCTGACCAGTGTGAGTGTGACGAGGGAGGTGCTCGGGCTCCACTTGCAGGCAAACTTCGATGCGTGCCCCCATAAGAAGGGAGCATGACGCCAGGAGCACAGGAATTCATCGCCCAGAAAACGTACAAGCTGCTAGAAGCGTGGGCCATTCGTAGCGAGCATCGCCCCGCATCCCGCTCGTCCGGTCATCACCCCCAAGGAGGATAGCAAGGTGCACGTGTACATTGACATCACGAGCCTCAACAGGGCGGGGTCCCAGGACCTCTTCCGGCCATTGCACATCGGTCAGAGCAAGGGCATTACCACCAACTACACATGCATGCCCTTCGGCCTGATGAATGTTGGCGCCATCTTCCAAAGGTTCACGCAACTCACGATGGTCCTCGCGGGGCCTCATACCCTCGTGAGTCCCCAAGGCCTCAAGCACCAAACGGCCCCTAAAAGGCAGCAGCATGATCACCAGGTGACCTTTTTGTTTGTTCAAATTGAGGACACTCCCTAGGTTGCATTATCCTCAGGCTGGCTAGGGCCCGTCCCTGCAGCCGCTTCGCTTTTGGTCATGTACCTGATTTGGTTATGCTATGATGAAATTATCTTGCCTACTGAACCCTATGTTTGGTGCCTCGCCACCATGGCGGCCGCTGCACCCTCACGACTCTCCTCCCGATTGTCCCATGATTGGGGCTTGACACGGTGTCTGTGCTCAGGTTCGTCCCTGCAGCGCTGGTAAATCCAAGCGATCGAGCTCTGTCTCGCGGGCCTGTTCCTGTGCACGTCACCTCACAAAGGTCCTTGGAGTCTCACCCTCTCATGGGACCACCGTGAGCACGCGATTAAGGGTGTGGCCTGGTTTGTATAGCAGTGAGTTTGGTGTTTCGCCACCATGGGCGCCACACGCCAGGTGGCTCTTCCCTTGATCATTCGATGGAGAAACTCGACATGATGTCTATGCTCGGGTCCTCCCTGCAGCATCATTAAATCCAAGTGACCGAGCTTTGTCTGGCGGGCCAAACCCGTGCACGTCACCTCAGTTGGGTCCTTGGTGTCTGACCTTTTCATGCAATGGCCTCAGGACGGTCATCCGACATGGGTCGCCCCCATGTCACAGGTTGTATGAGCACGCATCTACACAGAGAGGTAGGCACAAACTGCCTAAGGGCTAAGAAAGGAGCTCCTGAGGCCTTGTACAATGGGAGGTGCTTAGAGAGATGCTTAGAAAAATAAACCGGGTTTTTCTAAAGCACCGGTGCCTATTTCTACAGGAGAGACGCTTAGTTAAGCATCTATCCTATACAAATAAGCACTGGTGCTTAAAGAAAGCCTGGTTTATTTCTCTAAGCACCTCCCCTAAGAATCTCCCATTGTACAAGGCCTGAGCCTTGTGCCTAGAGCATCTGACACATCCGCAAGTTCTATCGTGCTTGGCACACGTACAAACGAAACAGGGATGTACACGCCCCAGAGACTCTGGAACAGAGTTCCCACCCACGCCCAAGTGGAAGCCCCATGCCCCGTGCTGGCAGAATGATCAAACTACGATCTTGGCCACGCCCAAGTGGAAGCCCCATGCATGCTCCACGCTGGTGCACAATCAACTGAGAGCGCCCCGCGGGCCATTACAACTTCAGGAAAATCCGTGCCTGTCATGGTGCCACTCATATTTTCCCACGGCATGCGCTTGCTGTTCCCCCCTAAGCCTCACACGAGTGGGGGCTGGACAAGGTGGTTGTGCTCGGGTCAGTCCCAGCAGCACTGAAAAACCCAAGGGAGCGGGCTCTAGCTCGCGGGCCTGCTCCCGTGTATGTCACCCAACCAAGGCCCTTGGTGTCTGGTCTCCTTGCGTAATGCCCATGCGTGAGCTAGTGAGCGTGCATTGCCTGAATGGAGCCCTTTTGCGTAGGTTTTCCCTCAGGGATGGATCACCCGGGAGGTTTCGCAAGGCGCACCTCAGAAGCAACCAACTGTCGGTGCTGCAAAAAGCTAAGTCTGGGCACCTTGGGGGGAGGCTTCACCGATGCTAACGCTTTCCCGTGTGGGCCGCTTGTGTGTCAAGGGGGACTCCTGAGCATCGCGCCTCGGGAGCCTTCACCAACACCTGGAGCCCCCCACCACCTCTAGGCATCATGACCTGACATCCCACCGACGGCTGAGGTCCGCACGGGGTTGGGCCTCTCGACGTAGAGCACAAAGGAAAGCAAAAGGAAAAGCAAGCGTAGAAAGGAATCCCCGCGAGGTCGCAAACATCCATTATGAGCATTAAATGTTCAAACAAATATAACCATTGTCTCACGGCTCCGCAAGGTAGCTTCAGTCTATTACAGGCTAAGTAAGGGAAACCTTAAGAAGAAGCAGCACCACCCCCGTTGCTGGCGTCCATTGCAGCCTCGCCAGGCTCCTCACAGCCGCTATAGTAGAACTTCCCAAGCAACCTGTTCACATGACCTTCCACGGCCTCCACAAGTCCGTCGTGGGATTCTTTGGGGACGGGGCCTATCGCCTTGTTGAAGTCAAAGTTAGGGTCGTGGTGAAGAAGGTGGCTGAAGACATGGGTCACCACCATGAAGAAGAGGTCGCGGAACTCCTCCTGCGGCATGCCGTCCACCTTCAAGGCCCCATCCTCGAGCTGCTCCACGAGCTTGGCGAAGAACTTGGCGTGGTCGGTGTTGATAGCTACGAGGGGAGCCTGAAGCCTCTCTTGGCATATGGAACTCAAGGCCTCACGAGCCCTGAGCTCGAGAGATGAGAGCACGACATGGTCCGCCGTCGCCTTTGTGTTGGCATCCTCCTGGATCTTTTTCTCTCTAGCATCCAGCCGAGAATTGGCCTCGGTGATGTGCTTCACATGGGCCTCCGGAGTGTCGGTCACTTGGCGTTGCAACGCCTCTAGGCTCTCCCGCTCTATGGCCTACTCGGTCACCACTGTCGCCAAGTATGACTTGTGAGTCGGGTGCTTCACCTTGTGGGCCTTGAGATCGTCCTCCCGTAGCTCGAGCCGCTACGCCTCCATAGCCCGCTTGACTTGAACCGCCTTCAGGCTAGCTTCCGCCTCAACACAGCGCTTGGAGGCCGCCTTGGCCTCGGCAAGTGCGCTCCCATGGGCTGCCTTTGCCTCGGTGGCTTCCTTCTCGCTCTATGCGATGACAGTCTCGGTCTGGCGCTGGGCCTCCTTAGAGCCGGCATCATGCTGGTACCACCCCGCTACAAGCTTCAAGCGCTCCTTGGCGAGGCGTGATTCGGCATCCCCAAGGTACGCCCCGAGCCAATCAAGCGCAACTTGAGCATCGGTCAGAGCCCCACGCCTGAGTAAGGCGCCGCAACTCATCAACGCACGGGTCCGGCCCAGGTCCGGTGTCCCGGCGCCCGCGGCCACTATGGTTGAAGGAGCCCCGGCAGAGCCTGCCTGGGGTGCGGAGGGCCTCGGGTTTTCCCCTTCTAGTCGCCATGTCACACCCAAGGGGGTTGCCATGTCGGCTGCGGGAGCTTCTTGGATGGCTGAGGCCAGGGATCCTCCATAGCGCACTCCGCGTCGCTCCCCGAGGGGTGGCAATGGCGGCTGGCGGGGGCTTGGGCGTCGTGTCCCTTCCCCATCGTCACGCCCGTGCTTGAGGCCTCGCCACGCCCGTGCTCGTGTCAGGCCTCACAAGGGATGCATCGCTGTCCTCTAGGAGTGGTGCCGGGAGCCGATCAGTAGCGGTCGCGGTGGTTAGACCCTCCCGTGGCTCAAGAGGGGCGCTGGGCACGTCCGCCGTGCCCGAGCGCCCCACAGCGTTTCCAGAGCGGCTTGAAGTCTTCCCGCACCGCCCAGGGCTCAGGGCGGCCGCCGCCGTCGCCTTCAGGCTGGGAGGCGTCTTCTTCCTGGTCGTCTTGGCCTTATACGCCTCCTGGTCGTCACCCCGGCACCTGTATCGACAAAAGGTCAGCTAGAGCCGCACAAGATTATGGGCACTAATCTCTATGAAGGAGTCCATGGGATCAATTGCTTGGATATGCAGTCCCAATACTTCTTTCCTCCCACACTGCATTGGTAAGTCGAATGGTTAATCTATTAAGATGGTGCATCCTTGATATGTTATATGAGGACGGGTTGTGTCAGGACCCCGACTCTATGTCACATCGATCTAGCTGGTAACACCTCATATCACTTTGCGGCCTCACGCACGGTATTCCCACGGGTGTCGTCTTACCTTTTCCCGGGACCGTTTGCGCCTTTTGGCTCACGTATATGATAGTGTCGCTAGCATCCATATGATAAAGAGCCCGGGCTGACATGACTAGTCGTAAACCCAAAGTGGCACAGACTTACAGGGACAGGCACCCATGACCCAGCTTCGAACGTGTCGGTCATCAGCAAATGGGTCCGGGCAGTAGCACTGGGCTAGCAGGACTCCGGTAAACCGGGCTGTAGCGGGCTAACAGGACTCCGGTACTCAAAGCGTGACATTTCCCCGAAGGGACAGACACAGGAACGAAGAAGGACACATGCCGGCCAGCCTAAGTGTTCCAGAGCAGTAGCAAGCTACCATGGCTCAGCGGTAACACTAGGAGACATTTCCCGGTAAGAGAGGCTACTAAAGATAAACAACTAGATGGTCAGATCCCACACATACCAAGCATTTCAATCATACACACAATATGCTCGATATGTGCAAATACAACGAAGCATCACAACATGACTCTACGACACAAGTACTTTATTTAAGGCTCAGTGAGCCATACATAACATACACAAAGGTACGGGTCTCACGACCCAACATACAAGTCATACAGTCATGCAAACCAACAGCGGAAGTAACTTGTCTGAGTACAGACAACTAGTAAAATAAAAGAGGCTTGGAAAGCCTAGCTATACTACGTGGTCCTTCACAAGCTCAGGGTCACCACCTGGGTCTTTAGCCTACTCGTTGATGTCAACGTCTACATAGAACCCATCAGAAGGGGTTGCAGCGTCTTCTGTAAAAATGTAGATTATAGCAACATGAGTACAAAGGTACTCAGCAAGACTTACATCAGATCCTACATACATGCATAGTATCAAGAAGGGTTGGTGGAGTTATTGCAGCAAGCCAGCTTTGACTCTTGGCTAGGCTATCCTACGATACTCCAACTTGAAATGGTTTTGCGCACACGAGTCCACTATTCACCACCTCAATACACTACCGAGGATCCACCTCCGTCTTCCTACGGAAGAGCCATCCTCGGCACTCACACTTATCTTGAGGCTTTTAGTAGTTTCCATTTACTTGTCTATGAACTGTATAGGCAACCAAGTAGTCCTTTACCGCGGACGCGGCTATTCGAATAGATTATGATAACCCTGCAGGGGTGTACTTCGTCATACATGTTTCCACCACTTAGCGTCTGCACACGACATGTGCTCGGCAGACTTCAAGCGAAAGCCGACGTGGGTGTAGACCACGACCTACCTAAACACTTAAGCCTCTAGTCCAGGTTTATCGCCTATTCAGGTTCCATCCGCAGGGAGTCCGGCCGAGGTTTCCCATACGGCCCCGAACGATGTGAACAGGGTTCCCGAGATACCTAACGGGTATTTGGTACACCCGGCCACATACCTACCGCATCACAGCCCACCCCTACGGTCAGCGCTGTCCACGGCCTCCAGTAGGCTACAAACACCAGAAACTACTTGCAACTCCTGGACAGAGAGCTAGGGTGAATAAGAAGTCGAGCGGGGTCATATTTCAGGGCCCAATGTATGGTAGTAGCTGATTCTTAAATCACACATACAGATCTCAGTGCTTAAGGTCGGCTTCAATGAAACAACCCACCATGTACTCCTACATGGCCTCTCATCGATACCTTTACCAAATCGTGTTCACCACACCACTCTCATTACCAACATAATCATTTCACTCCAGCCCATCACCCCGATGAACCAGACCTGACACGACTCTAAGCATAGCAGGCATAGCAAGGTAGGAACAACACATACATATGGCTCAATCAACTCCTACACATGCTAGTGGGTTTCATCTAGTTACTGTGGCAATGACAGGTCATGCAGAGGAAATGGGTTCAACTACCGTAGCACACAGCAGTTTGAATCGCGTTGTCTTAATGCAGTAAAAGAGAGCAGGAGCGAGAACATGGGACTGTATCGATATGATCAAATGGTTGGTTGCTTGCCTGATGGTTCGATGCACGGATACGGTTCTTCGTTAGGGTAATCACGGTACTCCTCGGGGACAGATCCTGTCGCAAAGGACATCGATACACAAGCATCACCAAACAATGTGCAACAATATGATGCATGCATGAAACATGGCAATATGAGTGTGTTGGGCTAATGCAACTAAAACCAAAAGTGTTTGAACAAATTTGAATCAAGGATTCAAATTTCAAATTCAAATATGGCCTTTTAAAGTGCCTTTTCTTGTTCTGCTTAAACATCAATTTAACTTGTTTGATCATGCATGAAAATAGTACAGATGGATAGATTGGATTTTTCTGATCATTTTTCATATATAATTTGTCCAATTTGGAGTTACAGAATAAAAGTTATGAATTTTTGAAGTTTAAGTAATATTCTGGAATTTCCTGATTTAATTTAAATCCAGAAATTCAATTACTGTGTCAGCCTGACGTCAGTGTGACGTCAGCAGGTCAACGGAACAGGTCTGGGTCAAACCTGACAGTGGGTCCCGCATGTCAGGGTGATTATTTTAATTAAAACTTAATTAAAACTAATCCTGTTTAATTAACAGGGCTGGGCCCCATCTGTCATTGACTCAGGGGAGTCAACCAGGGCCCACCCGTGGTCAAAGTCAAAGTCGGCTGCCGGCGTTTAGTCGCCGGCGAGCCCGACGCGGCGGCGGAAGTGGTTTTGGTCGTTTCGGCCACCAAATGGACCGCGGAGGCCACCGGAGTGGAGCTGAGGACAACCCGCAGCTCTTGGCGGAGCCCGTTGGGGTCGGGGTGGCCGGAGTCGACGGCGGCGAGCTCGGCTGCGGCCGCCGGGGTTCGGTCGTGCACGGGAACGGTGCTGGAGCTCGAAGTCGAGCAAAGCGAGGCGCTAGGAATGCTCTACGGGGTCTTGCGAACTCGTTGGACTCGCCGGGGTGACCAAATGGCCACCGGAGCTGCGTCGACGGCGAGCTCGGCGACGGCGAAGGTTCGGCCGTGGTGGGGAGGAGGCTACGGTGAGGGAACGAGGGAAAGGAGAGGGGGAAACGGTGGCGTAGCTCACCGCGGTTGCAGTGGGCGTCGAAGCGGGCTCGGGGACGCGCTGGAGACGGCGAATTCGACGGCGACGGTGGTCGGAGCCCGAAGAGGGGAACGGCGACGTGGCGGCGATGCAGGGCTTCCGGGGAGCTGTGGAGCGGTGGGGAGGAAGAGGGAGTCGAGGCGGAGCTCCTGAGCTGGTCGGGGGAGCGAGGGGTGGTCGGAGACAGCGGCTAAGGCGAACGGCGGCGACGGTGGTGTTCGGCCAGGCGAGAGAGAGAGCGAGGGAGAGGAGGGGAGAGCCGGGGGAGAGTGAGAGAGAGCAGGGGGGGAGGCGTGGCGTCGTCCAGGGACACCGAGGCGAGGAGGGGAGGCAGGCAGACAGGGAGAGAGGTGGCGTGGCGCGGTGGCCGTGCGCGCGCGCCGGCCACACTCCCCTCCCTCTGTCGGGACGAAGACGACAGAGGAGGGAGGTGGGCTGGGCCGGCTGCTGGCTGGGCCGGCCAGCTGGCTGGGCTGCACAGGGAGGAGCCCAGGTAAGCTTCTCCCTTTTAGTTTTTCTGTTTCTGTTTTTATTTAATAAATCTGCAACTTTGTTGAATTAAATAAAATACCTAGGCAACTCCAAAAATCACCAAACTATTCCTGGCCCATAGTTGGATTATTTCCAACATGAAACATTTTAGTTTGGAGATATTTGAGCATTTAAATATTTTATATTATTTTAAATGCCCAAATTCAAATACTTATGATTTAAATCAAAAACCCTAGGATGGCCTAGGAAAATGTGCACCACTTTTGGCAGAGGTTCTGAACCAAGGCAAAAATGATGGGCATTTTAGAAGGGCATTTCAGGTTCATTGAAGATTATTTTTAGTAACCCTAGTTGGTTTCAGAGGGGACTGGGGGTTCTGTCATCCCCATTTCAAGTTTCTGATGAAAGAGTAAACATGATGCAACACTCTAATGCATGACTAGCTAGGTTGTGACAGGTTGTCAGACTAGTTGTAGCAACACACATCACACTACTTTTACTGTATATTTCATGCAATTACATTTGGCATATCGAGATCTAAGCAATCTACAATAGGATGAAAAGACTGGCATCCTTCACATTATTGGCGAACTCAGTTCATAGAAACAAGCAATTCAACCATTCTATGGTTAAACCAAAAGCTTCACTGGAATATTTTTCACTACCCCAATCATACATGGAAAATGGGCGCCGCCACCGTAGGGGCTGGTATGGGAGGCCACCTCGGGTGGTGGGAAAGTGCGCACCTAGTTTGAGTCGTCCAGGTTAGCCCAGGCTAGTTTTGTTCGCCCTAGTGCATGAGCAGGAAATGTAAAAAATGAAGAAAAACATTTCAATTTGGATGGGCCAATAACGTAAGTGCAAGGCATGCCCTATAGCAGGCTCATGGCCCAAACGAGTGTCTCCAATATCGATCGACAACACGAAAAATCCCCAATTCTTTCGCTCCAGCCTCCAGTCTGGTTCACTCCTAACCTAACTGCCACTAGACAGACCGACAGAGCTCTTCCTCTTGCCCTCATTGGATGCTGGTCATCAGGCTTCAAGCGAATGGAAGGACAAGAAGGTGAAGATCCAACCCTGGGTGTAGCCTTCATGGGACATAGCGATGGCAGCATAGGCATGGCATTGAGCTTGCGCAAATGGACTGTCACAGCTTGCAAGAGCAGCATGCACAATGAGCAGGTACATCACATCCCTGATTATATCTAATTCAATTGTTCAATTTTTAGCCATTAGTTAAACCTGATGGTGCTGTAAAACTTCTTATATGTAGGGAATCTACAAGAAAATGAAACCAATTTCTGCTTATTTTATAACTTCCCCAATCAATACTGAATTGACTGAACCTGATGTGTCTAATCAAGTTTCCGGTGCAAACATACAAGCTCATGTTGTTCTTGGGCCTGAAGTGTCTAATGAACAGACTAGTAATGAAGGAATTGATGCAAACATTTTACATGCTCTTGGTGATGAACATATAGTGTCTAATGAGGGATCTAATGCAAGCATTTTGCAAGCTCCCATTGAAAGATTTAGTGTGTAATGATGATCTGCTATGTTGAGTGAGAGAAAGAGATTTGCAGGAATTGATGACAAGCAAATTATAGTACATTTTCATGGCTTGAGGAAACGTCGAGGCCATCTACCACAACGTCCCCATATCATGACAACCTAGCATAAATAATTTTCTAATCTGTTGTTTTAAACTATTGGCATACTTGTTGGAAATATGCCCTAGAGGCAATAATAAATTGCTTATTATCATATTTCCTTATTCATAATAAAGGTTTACTATTCATGCTATAATTGTATTGATTGGAAACTTAAATACATGTGTGAATACATATAAGCAAATACCAAATCCCTAATATGCCTCTACTAGATTAGCTCATTGATCAAAAGATGGTTAAGGTTTCTTGACCATTGACACGAGTTGTCATTTGATAATGGGATCACATTATTATAAGAATAATGTGATGGACAAGACCCATCCATTAGCTTAGCATATGATCGTTCAGTTTATTGCTACTGCTTTCTTAAATGTCAACTCATGCAACTCCCAGATACCTGAGGAATACCTTGTGTGCTATCAAACATCACAACGTAACTGGGTGATCATAAAGATGCTCTACAGGTATCTTCGAAGGTGTCTATTGAGTTGGCGTGAATCGAGATTGGGATTTGTCACTCCGTAAGACGGAGAGGTATCTCTAGGCTCTCTCGGTAATACAACATCATAATAAGCTTGCAAGCAAAGTGACTAAGGAGTTACTTACAAGATGATGTATTACGAAACGAGTAAAGAGACTTACCGGTAATGAGACTGAACTAGGTATGAAGATACCGACGATCGAATCTCAGGCAAGTATCATACCGACGGACAAAGGGAACTACGTATTTGTCAAAAAGGTTCGACTGATAAAGATATTTGTAGAATATGTAGGAACCAATATGGGAATCCAAGTACCACTATTGGTTATTGACCGGAGAAGCGTCTCGGTCATGTCTACATCATTCTTGAACCCATAGGGTCGACGTGCTTAATATTCATTGACGATATAGTATTATATGAGCTATGTTTGTTGGTGACCAAATGTTTTTCGGAGTCCCGAATGAGATAACAGACATGACGAGGAGCTCCGGAATGGTCCGGAGGTAAAGATTGATATATGGGATAATAGTGTTTGGTCTCCGAAATGGTTTCAGAATTCACCAGAATGGGTTTTGGAGGTTTCCCGAAATGTTCTGGTGCGAGAACACTTTATTTGGGCCAAGGGGTAAAGCCCATGAGGCTTTAGGAAGGTGCAAAACGAAGTTTTTTGGAGGCCAGGGGCCAGATGCCAGGGACCCTGGCGTCTGGTTCTGGAGTCCGAGAAGGACTCTTGCCTTGCGCGCCAAACCGACTTTTCAGAGGCTCTTTCTCCAGGAAATGTCCCAAGGGCTCAACATATAAATAGAGAGGCAGGGCTAGCACCCGGAACACATCAAGATTCACCAAGCCGGGTGCCGGCAACCCTGCCCCCTCTAGTTTATCCTCTGTCATAGTTTCTATTGTGCTTGGAGAAGCCCTGCGAAGATTGTTCTTCACGACCACCATCACCATGCCGTCGTGCTGCTGGAACTCATCTACTACTTCGCCCCTCTTGCTGGATCAAGAAGGCAAGGACGTCATCGAGCTGAACGTGGAGGTGATGTACGTTCAGTACTTGATCGGGAAGGATCATGAAGGTGTACGACTACATCAATCGCGTTGATAAATGCTTCCGCTTAGCGATCTACAAGGGTACATAGATGCTCTCCCCCTCTTCTAGCTATGCATCTCCATGGATAGATGTAGCATGCGCGTAGAAATTTTTTGTTTTCCATGCAATGTTCCCTAATAGTGGCACCATGAGCTAGGTCTATGCATAGATGCACTACTACAGGTTGGTCCAAATGTGACAGTCCAATCAGAGACCCTTCTATAAAATTGTGTGCGATGCATTAATCACAAACGGTGACGTAATAAAACCGTCAAAAAAGATACAAAACGTTTGCGATGGTGGTGACATCAAACACGATTCGGATTAGAGTTGCATGTGTGATGCGTGGCAAACAATTAATCCAGCAGAACTATTTGCGATGAGGCAGAACAAAAGAAACAGGCAGCCAGATGTGGGTGAGTGAGATATACGGCATACAGTTCACTAGGATGAACTGTGTGTGAATAGGCAACACAATAGAAATGGCCAGCCAGATCAAGGTGTGTGCGATGGAGGACATACAGTTCACTCGGATTTGCGATGAGCCAAGACAACAGAAATATTTCAAATGAACAAAATTTGTGTGATATTGGGCAAATAGGTCCGTAAACAGGTCCGTAATCAGAAATGTGTGCGAAGACCAATAATAACACAGACGATTGCTGCAACTTGTTTTGCATAAAGGTGGATGGCGTGTGTCTATTTCTCCTAGTTTAGTTGAATCTAATTTGACTACAGCCAGTCCTTGTAGAAGGTTAAAAAAAGCAAACTTAATAATCACCGTTGTGGTTTTGCATAGGTAAGAACGGTTCTTGCTAGTTGCCCATAGCAGCCACATAAAACTTGCAACAACAAAATAGAGAACGTCTAAGTTGTTTTTGCAGGGTATGTTGTCATGTGATATGGTTGAGATGTGATTTGATATATGTTGATGTATGAGATGAGCATGTTTTTTAATAAGTTCACGACTTGCATGTTGATGAGTACGACAACTGGTAGGAGCCTTAGGGTTATTTTTAATTATTGTATGACCTGCGTGTCAATCACTAAGCGCCATGTAATTGCTTTACTTTATCGCTATATGTTAGCAATAATTGTAGAGGCAATAGTTTGCGAGATGACCCCGATGCAACGATGGAGATCAAGGTGTCATTCCGGTGACGATGGAGATCATGTCGATGCTTTGGAGATGGAGATCAAAAGCACAAGATGATGATGGCCATATCATGTCACATATTTTGATTGCATGTGATGTTTATCCTTTATGCATCTTATTTTCCTCAGAACGACGGTAGCATTATAAGATGATCCCTTTACTTAAGTTCAAGATAAAAGTGTTCTCCCCAAGTACGCACCATTGGTAAAGTTCGACGTTTCAAAGCACCTCGTGATGATCGGGTGTGATAGACTCTATGTTCACATACATCGGGTGTAAGCCAGTTTTGCACATGCAGAATACTTGGGTTAAACTTGACAAGCCTAGTAGGTACAGACATGGTCTCAGAACACTGGAGACCGAAAGGTCGAACGTGAGTCATATAGTAGATATGATCAATATAGAGATGTTCACTGTTGAAGACTACCCCATCTCACGTGATGATCGGACATGGGTTAGTTGATTTGGATCATGTATCACTTAGACAACTTTATGGATGTTGATTTATGTGGGAGTTCATTAGTAATTTGATTATTTGAACTAAAATTTATCATGAACTTAGTCTTGATAGTTATGCATATCTATGTTGTAGATCAATGGCCCGTGCTTCTGTTCCCTTGAATTTTAATGCGTTCCTAGAGAAAGCTAAGTTGAAAGATGATGGTAGTAACTACATGGACTGGGTCCGTAACTTGAGGATTATCCTCATTGCTGCACAGAAGAATTATGTCCTTGATACACCTCTAGGTGATAGACCTGCTGCAGGAGCTGATGTAGATGTTATGAACGTATGGAAGGCTCAATTTAATGACTACTCGATAGTTCAGTGTGCCATGATTTACGACATAGAACCGGGACTTCAAAGACGTTTTGAACGCTAGGGAGCATATGATATGTTCCAAGAGCTAAAGTTGATATTTCAAGATAATGCCCGGGTTGAGAGATATGAAGTCTCCAACAAGTTCTATAGTTGTAATATGGAGGAGAATAGTTCTCTCAGTGAACTCATACTCAAAATGTCTGGGTATCATAACCACTTGACACAACTAGAAATTGATCTTCTAGTTGAGAGTGTTATTGACAGAGTTCTTCAGTCACTACCACAAAGCTACAAAGGCTTCGTGATGAACTATAATATGCAACGGATGACGAAAATGATTCCCCAGCTCTTCGCAATGCAGAAATGGGTGGAGGTAGAAATCAAGAAGGATCATCAAGTGTTGATGGTTAACAAGACCACTAGTTTCAAGAAAAAGGGCAAGGGAAAGAAAGGGAACTTCAAGAAGAATGGCAAGCAAGTTGTTTCTCCCATGAAGAAGCCGAAAGCTGTACCCAAGCCTGAAACTGAGTGCTTCTACTTCAAAGGAAATGGTCACTGGAAGTGGAACTGCCCCAAATACCTGGCTGATAAGAAGGATGGCAAAGTGAACAAAGGTATATTTGATATACATGTTATTGATGTGTTCGTTACTAATGCTCGTAGTACTGCCTGGGTATTTGATACCGGTTTGGTTGCTCATATTTGTAACTCAAAACAGGAGTTGTGGAATAAATGAAGATTAGCTAAGGATGAGGTGACGATGCGCGTTGGAGATGGTTCCAAGGTCGATGTGATCGCCATCGGCACGCTACCTCTATATCTACCTTCAGGATTAGTTTTAGACCTTAATAGTTGTTATTTGGTGCCAGCGTTGAGCATGAACATTATATCTGGATCTTGTTTATTGCAAGACGGTTATTCGTTTACGTCATAGAATAATATGGTTGTTCTATTATATGAGTAACATCTTTTATGGTCATGCACCCTTAGTAAATGGTCTATCCTTGTTGAATCTTGGATTCTAGTGATACACATATTCATAATACTGATGCCAAAAGATGCAAAGTTGATAATGATAGTGCAACATACTTGTGGAACTGCTTTTTAGGTCATATTGGTGCAAAGTGCATGAAGAAACTCCATGCAGATGGACTTTTGGAGTCACTTGATTATGAATAATTTGATACTTGCGAACCATGTCTCATGGGTAAGATGACTAAAACTCCGTTTTCCAGAACAATGGAGCGAGCTAATGACTTATTGGAAATAATACATACTGATGTATGCAGTCCAATGAATGTTGAGGCACGCGGTGGGTATCGTTACTTTCTAACGTTCACAAATTATATGAGTAGGTATGGTTATATCTACTTGATGAAACACAAGTCTGAGACATTTGAAAAGTTCAAAGAATTTCAGAATGAAGTGGAGAATCATCGTAACAAGAAAATAAAGTTTCTATGATCTGCTCGCGGAGGCGAATATTTGAGTTATGAGTTTGGCCTTCATTTAAGACAATGTGGAATTGTTTCACAACTCACGCCACCTGGAACACCACAATGTAATGGTGTGTCCGAACTCGTAATCGTACTTTATTATATATGGTGCGTTCTATGATTTCTCTTACCGATTTACCTTTATCATTTTGTGGTTATGCATTAGAGACAGCCGCATTCATGTTAAATAGGACACCATCTAAATCCATTGAGACGACACCGTATGAACTATGGTTTGGCAAGAAACCTAAGATGTCGTTTCTTAAAGTTTGGGGATGCGACGCTTTTGTCAAAAGGCTTCATCCTGCTAAGCTTGAACCCAAATCGTAGAAGTGCATCTTCATAGGACACCTTAAAGAAACTATTGGGTACAGCTTCTACCACGGATTCGAAGGCAAGATCTTTGTTGCTAAGAATGGGTCATTTCTATAGAAGGAGTTTCTCTTGAAAGAAGTGAGTGAGAGAAAAGTATAACTTGATCAGGTAGTTGTACCTTCTCTCGAATGAGAAAGTAGCACATTGATGACACACAAGTGTAGGGGATCTATTGTAGCCTTTTCGATAAGTAAGAGTGTTGAACCCAACGAGGAGCAGAAGGAAATGATAAGCGGTTTTCAGCAAGGTATTCTCTGCAAGCACTGAAATTATCGCTAACAGATAGTTTTGTGATAAGGTAATTTGTAACGGGTAACAAGTAATAAAAGTAAATAAGGTGCAGCAAGATGGCCCAATCCTTTTTGTAGCAAAGGACAAGCCTGGACAAACTCTTATATAAAGGAAAGCGCTCCCGATGACACATGGGAATTATCGTCAAGCTAGTTTTCATCATGTTCATATGATTCGCGTTTGGTACTTTGATAATTTGATATGTGGGTGGACCGGTGCTTGGGTGCTGCCCTTAATTGGACAAGCATCCCACTTCTGATTAACCCCTTTTGCAAGCATCCGCAACTACAACAGAAGTATTAAGGTAAACCTAACCATAGCATGAAACATATGGATCCAAATCAGCCCCTTACGAAGCAACGCATAAACTAGGGTTTAAGCTTTTGTCACTCTAGCAACCCATCATCTACTTATTACTTCCCAATGCCTCCCTCTAGGCCCAAACAATGGCGAAGTGTCATGTAGTCGACGTTCACATGACACCACTTGTTGGGGATATAACTATTGAGTATAAACCGCCCAGGAGGGGCCGGGTTATACTCATAGAGAATTCATTCCTGTCATACCCCATGAGGACAAGGAGTACGTCACTTTACAAAGGAGAGTTAACAAGAGGGTCCAAGGCCCAAAGGAGGATTATGACCCATAGATATAAACCGCCATAAGATGGATAACTTGTGTTGTAAGATAAGAAAAGGTAGAAACCGAGCCGGACACGTTTATGAGTCGGTCGGGACTCTGTAAACTGTCGGGCGTCAACCTGTGTATATAAACGGACGACCTGGCGACGGTTTAGAGATAGAAAACAAGAGATCGAGAGCTGGGTCAAGAATATTCTCTCCCCATTCATCGAAACCCTAGCAATACCAACTATAAACTGGACTAGGCTTTTACCTTCATCATAAGGGGCCGAACCAGTATAAACTCACATGTCATTTGTCCTATTTAACCCCTTTAAGCTAACCTCAACACGATGGCCTCACAACTAAGTCCTCACACTATGACATCTGTCATGACGTTTCCACGACAGTTGGCGCCCACCGTGGGGCTATAGCACGATGGTTTCATGTTCTTGAAGGGCAGCTTCGAAGGGCTCAAGGGATACGCCATGGGCCGGATGACCAAGAGTCACCGCGACAAGCTCTACATGGACGATGCGGGTTGGGGCCCCGAGGCCGGCTCCATTGAGTACGGGTACCGGGTCCCCTTAGGAGGAATTCACATCTTCATCGGCAAGATCGGCGAACCGGGCCCTGAGCCGGGCATGTGCACCAACATCGTCGAGACGGGTCAGAGTGCGAGACTCACCAGGGTTCAGCCTGCCATGAAGCGTGCCTTCGTGGGAGTCATCCATGGGGCAGAATCTGAGGATAGATCGGTATCTGATGATGAAACTGTCGTTTACTCCGATGGCGAGTCATCTACAGGAGAGACCGAGTCATTGTACCTGCTGCAAGACGGCCAGCTTGGGGGCTATTCCGATGGCAACAGTATTCCGGATCCCCAGGAGTCACTGAACTGGGTTGCAATCTTTATGGCCAGTACACAGCCAGGGCAAAATTCTTCAACTGCGATGGCGTTAATATCTGGGTCAGCAGCAACAACAACAGTCGGGGCAAGAGGCCCTGCGTGCCCGTCGGCTCAGGTTTTGTCCGTTTTACTTGACGCTTTAGCAACACTGATGGTGACCGAGGTTAGTGCGGCAACCCAGGATGAGCATAATGCGGAAATTGCCAAGGTGAGAGACCAGATAACTCAAGCCAAGGAAGACATGGCAGCCGAGGATGTAAGGATGGCCACGATGCGGGCCGAGTTGGAGGCTCAGGCACAGCGGGTTCAATCAGAATCCTACCGGCTTATGCTAGATCAGAACACGTCGAATGATGTCATGAGGAGAAGGCATCAGACCCGCTTACCTTTGGTTTATGAGCCGAGAAACCTCTTCAACACGCCCTGAGCAGGGACCAGTAACCAGCCAGTCATAAACTGGATTGAAGCACCAGGAATAGGGGCGCCGGTTGAACCGCGCACGATGGATCCGCCTCGTCAGGGTGATAACCCGCCGTAGCATGCACCGACGCCGCATCATGTGTCGACACCGCCGGGTCATTACTCTAACCCCTAGGACAACATGGTCGCGGCCGCTTCACATTTGGCGGCTCTCCCAGTCGAAGGTGAGTCCCCAGTAGTAGTTGAGACGCGACGGGCTAGAGAGCTCCTTCAGACAGCCTTGGCTCAGCAGCAGGCTTATTCATACAGCCATGAGAGGATTCATTCCACCCCCCGTCCGAGCCGGAGTTACAGCAGAGATATTGATGAGCCAACCATGTCTAGCAGTGCGCGGAATCGTAATCCGCCTCATGGCCATAACCCGGCAGGCGGTCGGGCCGGTGCTCGGAACATGGTGGACCAAGGGATAGCACGTTGAGAGGCCGAGTTAGCGGCGCAGTACGCGGCCCGTTAGCCTTCTCCGGTTCCTCCGACGGCTTCGGTCGAGACATGAGTAACTTTTAGGTATTTGGGTGTGCTGTGTTTGACCCCGGCTTTGCGTAACGTACAGTTGCCCCAGGATTTCAATGGTCCCCATAAGGTACCCAACTACATGGCCGCTTTACCTCCTGAATCATGGCGATGGAACTGTTGGATGTTGATGAGGCTGCATGTGCTAAATATTTTACCATGATGTTAGAAGGAACAACTCGTACTTGGTTGAAAGGATTACCGGCTAACTCTGTTGGGTCATGGGCCGAGTTAAAAGCCCGGTTTATCCAGAATTTCAAGGACACGTGTAAGCAGCCCATGTCAATTGTGGATTTGGCCTCCTGTGTCCAGGAAGAAGGAGAATCAACAACCCATTGGGTGCATCGGGTTTCAACGATACTGCACTCGTTAGACCGGATCAATGCTGATTCAGCAGTCTTGACGTTAGAGAAAAACTGCCATTTTACGCCCCTCAAACAGAAATTAGGGCGGCTTAAACGTCACTTCAATGACATGGGGACACTTATGGCTGCTCTGGTTAAGTACGCTGACTCTGAAGTACCAAAGATCCTGAGTCTGATGATGACAAATGAGGAAAGGGAAAGAAGAGCAGCAGCAGCGAAGGGCAGCAGCATAACCCGGCGGCGAATCAGGGAGGTAATGGTAAGCGCAAGGTTGATAGCAACCTGGATTTTGTGGCAAATACCAATGCACAGAATAATGACCAGGGACGTAAGGGCAGACCACCCCCACAGACCGGAGTATCAGGCATTAATCTTGAGCAGATGTTGAATCAGCCCTGCTCGAAGCATGATACATGTCAAAGACCGTCTACTCACCTTTGGAAAGATTGTTACATCATGAGGGAGTTCAAGAATTCAAATCTTTTTCAAAGCAACCATGAACCGGGAGGCAGTTCAGGATCCGGTTCATAGGGTCCGGGTTATGGAGGTGGCGGTGCAGGCTCTGGGTTCCAGGGTCATCAAGGTCACCAAGGTCATCCAGGCAATCAGGGCGGTTACCATCAACAGTCTAGTTAGGGGAATCAGCAGCAGCAGTCTGGATATCAGAGTAACCCGAAACAGTTGAATAGTGGGCAGTATCATGTCTTCACCACTAGTTTGTGCAAGCGGGACCAGAAGCTTCATAAAAGGGCAGTAAACTCTGTTGAACCGGCAGTGCCCCGTTACTTGCGCTGGTCTGAGCAGCCCATTGTGTGGAGTCGAGAGGATCATCCACCCCAGGTTGATAACCCGAGTCATCTGGCATTAGTGGTTGTGCCTCAGGTTGGAGGGTATAAGTTCACCAAGGTGCTCATGGACGGAGGGAGCAGCATTAATATCCTTTATTATGACACCTTCCATCGTATGGGTTTGACGGATAAAAATCTTAAACCGTCAAACACTGTTTTCCATGGAGTGGGGCCTGGTTAGTCAACGTATCCAGTTGGTAAGATAGCCCTGGAAGTTGTTTTTGGAGATGATCATGATTCTAGGTCAGAGACGTTGACCTTTGGGGTGGTGAAAATCAAGAGCCCTTATCATGCCATGTTTGGGCGACTGGCTTATGCTAAGTTTATGGCAAGACCCTGTTATGTTTATCTGCAACTCAAGATGCCAGGTCATAAGGGGACCATCACGGTACATGGGAGCCGAAAGATAGCTTTGGAATGTGAAGAAGGTGATGTTTCTTATGCTGAGTCGGTTTGTGGAACAGAGGAGTTGAAATTTTATAAGGACAATGTTGATCCGTCGAATATGACTTCTTTGAAAAAGCCAACTACGGAGCATGATCCGGCCTTGAAGTTTAAATCGCCTGAGGAAACCAGGTTAGTTGATTTTGTTCCTGGCGATTCATCCAAGCAGTTTAGCATCAGTGCTAATCTGGATCCGAAATAGGAAAGCATGCTCATCGAGTTCATCCGTGAGAACCGGGACATCTTTGCATGGAAACCTTCTGACATGCTAGGTGTACTGAGGGAACTCGCTGAGCACACTCTTAATATTGATCCTAAGTTTAAACCGGTCAAGCAGTTTCTCTGCCGCTTCAACGAAGAAAGGCGTAAGGCTATTGGTGAGCAGGTAGCCTGGCTCCTGGCAGTCGGGTTTACCGTTAAAGTATTTCATCCTGAGTGGTTGCCTAACCCTATGCTGGTACTTAAGAAGAATGGCACTTGGCGCATGTGTGTGGACTACACAGATTTAAACAAGGCTTGTCTGGCTGATCCTTTCGCCCTCCCTCGTATTGATCAGATTATCGATGCTACGGCGGGTTGTGAGCATTTGAGTTTTTTGGATGCTTATTTTGGTTATCATCAAATCAAGATGGCAGTTAAGGACCAGGAGAAGACAACTTTTATAACTCCCTTTGGATCCTTTTACTATGTGTCTATGCCTTTTGGGATCAAGAGTTCCCAAGGGACTTATCAGCGCTGTGTGCAGAATTGTCTTCATACTTAGATCGGGCGCAATGTTCATGCTTATGTGGATGATATTGTTGTGAAGTCCAGGAAAGAGGAGACGTTGATAGATGATTTGAAGTAAACTTTTGATAATCTCCGAATTTATAAGATGATGCTTAATCGGGCCAAGTGTGCCTTTGGTCTACCAGTAGGCAAGATCTTGGGTTTTTTGGTGTCTAATAGAGGCATTGAGGCTAACCCAAAAAAGATCAAAGCAATTACTTCTCTGGCTAAACCAGTGTGTATCAACGATGTTCAACGTCTGGCGGGTCGTATTGCAGCATTGAGCCAGTTTATCAGCCTGTTGGGGGAGAAAGTTGTCCCTCTATATCAGATGATGAAAAAGACAGACAATTTTGTCTGGAGTGATGCTGCTGATGTGGCGTTTGAGGACTTGAAAAAGTAGTTAGCCGAGCCACCTGTCCTTGCTGCTCCTATTGATAAGGAGCCATTGTTGCTATATGTAGCTGCCAATGCCAGGGCTGTCAGTGTGGCTATTGTGGTAGTGCAAAAGGAGGCAGGCAAGGAGTATCCGGTTCAACGACTGGTTTATTGCATCAGTGAGGTTCTCATTGAGTCCAAGCAGAGATACCCACATTGGCAGAAGCTGGTGTACGGACTTTTTATGGCAAGCCGGAAGCTTAAACACTATTTTCAGGGTCATCCCATCACCGTGGTCAGTTCTGCTCCTTTGGGAGATATAATCCAAAATAGGGAAGCAACTGGCTGGGTTGCCAAGTGGGCCATTGAGCTTGGACCTCACGGGTTAAAATAAATGCCTCGTACGGCAATCAAGTCCCAAGCACTTGCGGATTTCATCAATGACTGGACAGAGTTGCAGACACCGGAGGAAAAACCAGATAACACATATTGGACTATTCACTTTGATGGGTCCAGGGAATTGGAGGGCTCGAGGGCTGGAGTTGTGCTAGCTTCCCCTCAAGGTGATAAATTTTGCTATGTTCTCCGCTTAATGTTTCCTTGCACTAACAATGCAGCAGAATATGAGGCCTTACTCCACGGTCTTTGAGTGGCTAAGGAGATGAACTTAAGCCGGGTTAGGTTCTTTGGTGACTCGGATTTGGTAGCTCAACAAGTATCAGGTACTTGGGACTCCAAAGACCCACTCATGGCGGCTTATTCAACGGGAGGTGGATGTTATTGCTGGTCACTTCAAGGGTTATCAGGTTGAGCATGTGGACCGGAGAAAGAATGAAGCGGCAGATGCTTTAAGCCGGTTGGGTTGTCAACATAAACCGGTGTCGCCCAATGTTTTTCTTGATGTCCTTCATAACCCGTCGGTCAAGTTGCCCACAGAGGAGGATTTGGCTATCCCTGACCCGGAGGCTCAGTTGGTGGTAGCTCTTCATGTTATCCCAGATTGGATAGTTCCCTATTTGGAGTATATGACCTCGGGGCCAGTTACCTGAGGATGAAGTTTTGGCCAGGCAGATAATCCGGCGGTCCAATTCAATGACTATTGTCAATGGAGAGTTGCATCATTGCAGTGTCACAGGGGCGTTTCAGCGTTGCGTGTCTCCTGAAGAAGGCTGTGAGATCCATGAAGGGGACTGTGGTCAGCATGCCGGTTCAAAATCTCTGGTAGCCAAATCTTTTCGTCATGGTTTTTATTGGCTGACGGCTCATGCTGATGCTGAGGACTTGGTCAGGAGGTGTGACGGTTGTCAGAAATTTGCATGTCGAGCTCATGTTCCGGCTCAAGAGTTAAGTATGTTTCCCATTACTTGGCCGTTTGCAGTCTGGGACTTGATATGGTTGGGCCCTTTAAAAGATCCAAGGATAAGAAGACCCACCTCTTGGTGGCAGTTGAAAAATTTACTAAATGGGTAGAGGCAGAGCCAGTGAGTAAGTGTGATGCAGCAACGACGGTTCAATTCATGAAGAAGGTGATTTTCCGCTTTGGCTTTCCACATAGCATTATAACTGACAATGGCACTAACCTTTCCAAGGGAGCTATGGAAGATTTTTGTCAACGTGAGCATATCCGGCTTGATGTATCCTCAGTGGCTCACCCCCAGTCTAATGGTCATGCTGAGAGAGCCAATCAAGAGATTTTGAGAGGTATCAAACCTCGGCTTATGGTTCCCTTGCAGAGGACGCCGGGTTGTTGGGTCGAGGAGTTACCTTCCGTGTTATGGAGCATTAATACCACCCCCAACAGGTCTACGGGTTATACGTCTTTTTCATGGTTTATGGAGCAGAGGCCGTTCTCCCTAGTGACATCCGTCATGACTCGTCCCGCGTGGCCGCTTATGTTGAAGCTGACAATGAAAAAGCACGTAAAGAAGCACTTGACCTGTTAGATGAAGAGCGTGACATCGCAGCGGCTCGTTCGGTGATTTACCAACAAGATCTGTGCGATTACCACAACCGTCGGGTTAAAAACAGAACTTTTCAGGAAGGCGATCTGGTGCTCAGACTCATCCAGGATCAGACTGATATGCACAAGTTATCCCCACCTTGGGAAGGGCCCTTTGTGGTCAGCAAGAATTTAAACAATGGGTCATATTACCTTATCGATGTTCAAGACCACAAGGACTCACACACGTCGGAGGAGGAGACCTGCCGGCCTTGGAATATCGCTCAGCTTAGGCCATACTACACTTGAGCCATAGGCTCTCCTTATGTACATATTTAGACAATGTATATATTACGATTGATATAATAAACCGGCATCCTTGCTAAAGTGGGGCCTCTATCATTCTTTTAAATGAGCTTTTGATCCGGCTATCAAGCCCATATTATAAGAGCACAACTCTGGTTACTTCAGTAATCCGGCTATCAAGCCCATATTATAAGAGCACAACTCTGGTTACTTCGGTAATCTGGCTATCAAGCCCATATTATAAGAGCACAGCTCTGGTTACTTCGGTAATCCGGATATCAAGCCCATATTATAAGAGCACAGCTCTGGTTACTTCGGTAATCTAGCTATCAAGCCCATATCATAAGAGCACAGCTCTGGTTACTTCGGTAATCCGGCTATCAAGCCCATATCATAAGAGCACAGCTCTGGTTACTTCGGTAATCCGACTATCAAGCTCATATTATAAGAGCACAGCTCTGGTTACCTTGGTAATCTAGCTATCAAGCCAATATTATAACTTCATATGAGCATAGCTCTAGTCTATTTGAGGCTTAATGCTAGATTAAAGGGACCAAAGAGAGTCTGTTGCACAGCACAGCTCAAACATAGGTACCCCTTGGGCACAGCCCACATAATCACTTGGGGGCTTGGTCGTATTCGAACCATAGCTACACCTCTTGATTGGCGTAAGGCCACCAAGGAAATCACTTGGGGGCTTGGTCGTATTCGAACCATAGCTACACCTCTTGATAGGCGTAAGGCCACCATAGAAATCACTTGGTGCTTGGTCGTATTCGAACCATAGCTACACCTCTTGATAGGCATAAGGCCACCAGGGAAATCACTTGGGCGCTTGGTCGTATTCGAACCATAGCTACACCTCTTGATAGGCATAAGGCCACCAGGGAAATCATTTGGGGGCTTTGGTCGTATCCGAACCATAGCTTAAACCCTCTAATCAGTGCAACACCACAATTGTGACTATTTAAATCTTTCTTGATTTTTTCGGTTTACAATGCTTTATGAGTATGATTTATCTTTGTTTATTAGTCCAGCCTGGCCTTTGACTATAATTTGCTAGCAAGCAGAAATTATTGTCCGGTGTTTATTGATCCGGCCTGGGCCCATTCATAAATCGGCAGACAGATGATGATTACCAGTATTCAAGATATGGGTTATCACCCCTATTATACCAGCTTACTAAACCAGCAGCATGATGAAATATCACAGGTATGGTATGTCATGCATTATATATGGCTATTTTTATGCTTGGCCATGGTTATAAGCTATGTTGTTGGGCAAGATAACCCGCCTAGCGGTACACCGCTAGGACATTTTTTATTAATTGTAGGAGCAAATTCCATGGTGCTAAAGTATCATAAGCAGACATAGCATCTTTAAACATGGCGGATTAACAGTGTCATGTGAAGGAAATATGCACGATGGCATAGCAGACCAAGCATTTATCTTAGCCTATTACAAGGTGATTCAATGCCCATAGGAAAAAATGTTTCAAACAAATCTTGCAGAGATAAGAAGTTAAAGTGGTTGTCGGTTTATGAATCTTGATCAGGCTGGCTTGAAGGTTGTGGATCATCCTGCGCTGGTTCACCCTCCTCTTCTCTGCCCAGTTGCTGGAAGTCATTAGTTGACCAATCGATCCCAGTTAAGGCTCTGAATACAGCTTCATCGCTTATAAGTGAGGAGGGGTCAACATCACGAGCATAAGTATGCTTACAGATCGGCGGAATAAGATCCGGAGTGTTGCAACTTGGCGGATTAACCTTCCTGTTGTTGTCATCATAAATAGCCTGATAATGTGACAGATCAGTTTCTTCAGCCAATTTGCTAGCCAGAGGACGCATCTCCCTAGTCAAAGCTCTGAGGTCATCATTATCAAAGTCTAACCCGTCCTCTTTTATGCTGGGATAGCCCTTTCCAAGATCCGTGATCAAGATCAGAGATCCAGGCTTTGCCTCACATCAATGCGGTAAGAGCACCTGCCCTGGCAGCCGATTTCTTCAGTTCCTCAATCCGGGCAGGCATCACAGCTAGCCTTACCAATGTATCTTTGATCATAGTTGGGGGCGGTTTATTATGAGAAGCTGTACATATGACCCGTTGTATGCCGGTATATAGTTGTTCTATAAAGGTATAGGCAACCTTCCGACTTTGAAGCATGTCTGAGCCCAGATGAGCAACTCGACTCCCTACATTGACAAAATTGATAAACCGGTAGTCTATTTGATAATGCATGTTTACGGTTTGTGAATATGATTACTCACCAAAGACAACACTAGTCATGGAAGTTATTTGCCGCTTTAAACCAGTTAATTCCTCCACGACCGGATTAAGGGCCGCTTCAGCATCCTCAGGCTTGTTCAGCAGAGTGGCCTTCTCTGTATCCCAGCCTGCCCGCTCACTTTTAAAGTTCTCTTTTAGCTTTTCCATAGCTGCTAAAGCATTGGTCAGCTCTTCTTTGGCCTTGGAAGTCTCGGCTTGTTGAGTTTTGATATTCTCTTGAAGGTCGGTGATTTGGGATTCCTTTTTGCTAAGCACAACCTGCAATAGGTATGCAATTTGTAAGTTAGCATTATACATTTGAAGTCCCAAGCACATGACAAGTCATACACTTGGCACTTGGGGGCTAATGTCTATTGTTTCTTCTCTAAAACTATTAAAAAGTCCCAAGCACATGACAAGTCACATACTTGACACTTGGGGACTAATGCATATTTGCTCAAGTTAAAGACTATGGATTTTGCTGCCATCAATCAACTTGGTGATTCATCGGTTTACACAGATTTGTACATGAATGTTGAGTTTGATCAATAAGCCCCGGTTCATCTTGAAAAGATAAACCAGTCCTTATGGGTTACACAAGGAAGGTTGAAGTATTTTCTACAAAGTCTCGGCTAATATCAGTACTAGAAACCGGCCCTTGGGGGTTACTGGAGTTAGTAGCACTAAACGGGTTATAAGGGAAGAGTAGTTATACAGAAGTGTTTACCTCATATCGCTCCTTCACCACATTCAATAACCCGGCTTCATAATCACGGCTGGTATACATCCGGTTTAAAAACCCAGAGTGGATATCGTGGGCGCTGAGATGGGCATAGCTTTCCAGATCCACCTTCCACTTGCCCTTGTCTATAGCATAAAATTCCTCTTTGGCGCTATGTTTTGATAGAGCAGTGGGGTTGCCGGGGGCTGTATAGTTAACGCCACTAACGATAACAACGTCCATTTTATCATCAGCAGCTTTGGTTGGACTTGGCGGGTTATCATCATGAGCCATCGGATCAATTTGCACTTGCTCAATAAAGGTGTCATGGTCTTGTGTGGCAGATCATCAAGGACAGCATCAGTATTTCGTTCATATGGTTCTGGAGTATTTTCTGGGTCAGCTGCTGTGTCATCATCAGCTGGTTTATTCAATTTGGCCTTTTTGCTAGGTCTGTCCTTGGATCTGAAATGAATGAAACTAAAGGTTAGCATATTAAGCAGGCGCAAGGTGTAAAGGGTTAGTTTTGATATACTCACCGAGGAACAGTTTTAAGAGGTGGAAGTTGTGTCCTTGTTGACTCGCCAGATGATGAATGAGATGTTCCCTAATAGTTTGAGTCAGATGGATTAAGAGGTTGCCGAAAATAACCTGCCTTGGGATAAGATGTGTCAGCAGTAGGTGAAACCTCTGGACGGCATTTACGAACCAGCGTGTTCGGTAAACTGGATGAAGCAACCACCTGGCCACTATGCTGGGTTGTACGACAAGCTTCATGTTGCTATTTCTTCAAAAGAAAGTTTGGATCTAGATAAGCTAGAGAGTGTGAAAAATTTACTTTCTAGTTTGCTTGACTGGTTTTCTGTGTTGGCTGAGGATCTGAACTAGAGGAAAGAATAATTACCTCTACATCATCAGCCCGGCTAGCCTCAGCGTCATCTTGATAATGGTCATTGTCAATGAGGTGTATGAAAAAGGAACCAAGAGAGTCAAGTTCTACCTCTGATTCCGGGTTATCAAGATCCTCGTCGATGTTCAGCTCGGCGGACTCAGCGGTTTTCTTCTTGGCAGGCCTTTTGATGACCTTTCTCTTGGGGCGAGGCATCTTTGCTGGTTTATCCTGAGCTTTCTTCTTCCAGAATGGATCATCACCCTGTTAAAAGATTGACAAAGGTTACAAGGAAGGTGTCATGGAATTGTCACGGCAGATGTCCAAGTGTGAGGACTTAGTCGTGAGGCCAATGCATCTATGTGGTAGCTTGAGAGGGGTTGAGCAGAATCGAGAGACGTAACAAAAGACAAGGATTTAGACAGCTTCGGGCCCCGGGAAACATCATCCAGTAACAACCCTACATGATGTTTGTGGGTAGGTCTCATTATCATCACGAGGGAGTCGCCGTAAACCGGCTCTCCTAGTTATGTCTAACCCTTAAGATTCTCTCTCCCCCTTTGGGGTTCCCTGCCCCTCCTTATATATGTTGAAGGGGCGGGTTACATGTAGAGTCCAACTCGGGTTAAGACTTAAACTATTTTCACTTCTCTTCATGGGCTTATTAACATCTTGGGCTTCTTAACGTCTCGGGCTTGTTAACCCCGGGCGACTCTGTCTGCCAGGTTATGATTGTCTGCTGGGTTATGACTGTCTGCCGGGTTAGGACTGCCTGTCGGGTTATGATTGCCTGTCAGGTTAGCATCTGACTTAACACCTGCTGGGTTATCATCTGACTTAACACCTTCCGGGTTATCATCTGTCGGATTACCATCCGTTATAACCATTGGTCTTAACTATCTGTTTTAACTCTCTGCCGGTTTACCATCTGCCGATTTGCCAAGTCCCAGCCGTGTTAACTCCGGCCGTGTCATACCACGGGGTATATCCCCGACATTAGCCGCCAGTTTAATTTAGATTTATCCATGTTAAACTGATCCTGATCATCCTTAAGTCCTTGTCATTTCCTTCTTCTAGAAAATCCAGGTGTAGGCCAGCTTCACAATCTATTTGCTGATATTGGTTTATCACAGAGAAATATTGGGAAGGATAATTCATTTCATTCAGCTCCTAATGCTTAACAAAAAAATTGGTCCTTGAAATCCTCATCTGATCTTTAGCCGGCTTAAGGATGTAGAACTTGCCGGTTTATCATAGCGAAAATTGCCGGTTTATAAATATTGATGGCACCGGGTCATAACTGTAGTTAACATCAAGCTTGAAAATATACCTCTTATATGCCTATCACTTGTATCCCCCAAGTCTTAAGAAGGTAGCGTAGCAACAACTTAAGACCTGCTTCAATATAAATTTCACAACATTGAAGACATCCGATTTGTTCATCTCAGTCACGAGTCATAAACTGAATATTCCGCATATGTAGCCCCCAAGTGCCGGATTGTCATGCTTGCAGCAACCTGGGACTTGAAATTGCCTTATGCTCATAAAAATTTCAACCAGTGTAGCCCCCAAGGGCCGGGTCATTATGCAATAATGAGCAGGCACTTTGTAGATATGATCATGTAGACTTGAGCAGCAACGTGTAGCCCCCAAGGGCCAACTCAGTAAGATAATACTAAGCTGGGACTTTATATATATACTTCATTGAAAATAACTTCATATGACGTAACCCCCACCATGGGGTTCGAACCCACGTCCATAAGGTTAAGAGCTTTGTACTTTACCAAATGAGCAATAAACCTTTCAATATAATGGATTAAAGCTTGTGTACCTTAAATTTTTGACAGGAGCAACTGGTAGCCCCCAAGGGCCAGCTCATTATGACGTGATGAGTCGGGTCTTCAATAAAGCCAATAAAAATGACTTTGCATTAGCCCCCCAAGTGCCATGGTGCATGCTAGCAGTGACATGGGACTTGCATATTGGATATAATCTCAACTTGAATAATGTAGCCCCCAAGTGTCGGGTCGTAAGCCTGCAACGACTCGGGACTATTCCTTCCATTGTAGAATAAATTATATCCATTGGTAAAATAATAGCCATTGCGCTGAAGCGACTTTGAAAACCTCAATCATAATATTGGTTATTAATAACCATAATAAAAATCCAGCCATGTTGGCTATTAAAGATTTGAATAATATAACCCGGCCTAAAAATCGATTCCTGCCATATAATCCAGTATATCCATGCACATATGTTGTATGTTATGATGATGTAATGATGATGCAATATATGATGATGTATATGTATGTGGCATTGATCCGATCAAGAGGGTTTAAGCTATGGTTCGAATATGGCCAAGCCCCCAAGTGATTTCCCTGGTGGCCTTACGCCGATCAAGAGGTGTAGCTATGGTTCGAATATGGCCAAGCCCCCAAGTGATTTCCCTGGTGGCCTTACGCCGATCAAGAGGTGTAGCTATGGTTCGAATATGACCAAGCCCCCAAGTGATTTCCCTGGTGGCCTTACGCCGATCAAGAGGTGTAGCTATGGTTCGAATACGACCAAGCCCCCAAGTGATTTCCCTGGTGGCCTTACGCTGATCAAGAGGTGTAGCTATGGTTCCAATATGACCAAGCCCCCAAGTGATTTCCCTGGTGGCCTTACGCCAATCAAGAGGTGTAGCTATGGTTCGAATACGACCAAGCCCCCTAGTGATTTCCGTGGTGGCCTTACGCCAATCAAGAGGTGTAGGTATGGTTCGAATACGACCAAGCCCCCAAGTGATTATGTGGGTTGTGCCCAAGGGGTACCTGTGTTTGAGTTGTGCTGTGCAACAGACTCTCTTTGGTCCCTTTAATCCGGTCTTGAAGCCTCCAAGTAGACTAGAGCTATGCTCATATGAAGCTATAATGTTGGCTTGATAGCCGGATTACCAAGGTAATCAGAGCTATGCTCTTATAATATGGGCTTGATAGCCCGATTACCAAAGTAACCAGAGCTGTGCTCTTATAATATGGGCTTGATAGCCAGATTTTAAACCAGAATCCTTCTTTTTAAGCCAGACATTTTTTGATGGCCTTTAAATTTTCACCAATATAGCGGTAGCCTCCAGGACCAGATTATCTTCCCTCCAATGGCCCGGAGTTCTTGAATCTCCTCAAACTGGCAACATTTACTGAGTCATGTCATCATAGCCCCGAAGTCTCAAGCTGACTCGAGGAGTTGGCTTGAAATTTTCCATATTTGACCGTGATATAAACCGGTATGAGTATTTCAATAGCTCAGTGATATAAAAATCCCTTTTGCATTAATCACCTTGTCCTGCACTGAAACACTTGGATGCCAGAGTAATTGCTCTTTTAAAGAAAGCAATATATGATATAAAAATATATTGGATGGATTTCACCTGATATGTTAGGCCAGAAATTATCCACCACGGAGTTGATCATCACCACAGTGAAGCTGAAATCAATCACGGCCGAGTCGGCTATGGGAACAAATAAATGAATCGGCCGCGATGTTGTAAACCGGTGCGGACGAGCAAGTTGTCCTCCGCGTTGTAAACCAGTGCGGACGCGTGAACCGGCCGTCCGTTCATTGGGTAACGTGACACGGAGGAAAACGTTGTTGTAGAACATTGTCAGTGCATGCTCTATACTCGCAGTATAACAATAATTTTACCTGTATATAAAACACCAATAGGGCAGTATAATGGTGCTCATAGGAATTAAAATGTACTAATAAAATATATAGGAGGGATAACACCTAATTTTGTTTTTGTCGGACGAACGCAGATGCTGGTGCCATATAATACTGAATAGTATATGCACGTTGAGCTCAGCTGATGCAATGTAGCATAAAATCCACGTGACCCTCTGTTGTAACTTTTTCAGAAGGCTTCGGCCAGTTTTACTATGTAGTACGTGTGTCTGCAGGGTGGACGCTGGCCCAAACTCCATCCAGGACGCATGAGACCTGTGTCTACGAAGCGACGTCATTTCGACAGTCAACTGACTGACCGTCACAACACTTGTTGCAGTCAATTGTCTCTTCCTTAGGCTTCAGCTGGTTTATTTGGCAGAAGATGAAAAACTGATGATTCCTTGGTTTTCTCCAGATAAAATAGTGCTCAGGCTCCACATTGGATGACAGGTAGTTGGGTCTTGGAAAGTGAGCACGTATATACTAGTACTAGTGTTAATCCATTGTCTTTGTCCGCTTTGTGTAGTAGTACTTTGATCTCTCATATGGGATGCTTGAAAAATCAATTGATATGGAAGCTCGTACTGCTACCGTAATGTTTGAAAACTGCATCGTGAATTCGTGATCCACATAGATCTCTGCCATTAAACAGATGTTGAACATTGTCTGCACTACTGGCTCTGGATATACCCCTACTACAGTCTCGCCGTTGAGCATCACACGGTCAATTCCACCTAGGACATTGTTTGGTGGCATCAGTGGCAGCGAAGGCAGGGCTGTCTTGAGGTCAGCCACAGCAGCAGCCGCATGCTGGCGACTCAAGGCTGGGACAGCGGAGGTAAAATGGCGAGATGGACCAATCTGCGACAGAGGCAAAACAAGCGTGATGGAAGCGCTTAGCGGAAGCCAGCAACATGCGAGGAACTGCACCTGTGTTGGTAGCCCGGCGGAGCGAATTACAGCGGCCTTACGAATGAAGGCGGCGGCCTCACGAATGGAAGTAGCACGAGGCAGAGGGTGACTCAGCGGAAGCCATTCATTGGATGTAGCAGCTCACAAGTGGCGGAGACCACTTTTCTGCAATGAGGGAACTCCGGTGGGTCGACGAGGTGCATCCATGCAGCGGCGGGTTGGAGAAGCGCTCCGTGGCCGGTTCAACGCGAGCGCGCATAGCAGGGGGTGAGGGCGGTTTAAGGTGGAGGCAGCTCAGGAGGCGTCTTGGCGACCCGGAGGCTGCGATGAAGTTGCTCCAGCGAGACGATGAAGTGCGTTCACCATAGCGGCTAGTTGGAGAGGCACGACCGTGGCCGATTCGGCGCGGCGGGTGACTCAAGGCACAGGAGACCCAGCAAGGCACAGTGGCGAGGCGGAGGTGACTCGGGACCGGGCGGCTCAGGGCACGAGCGACCCGGCAAGGGGCGGCAGCGAGGCCACGACGAGGCGGCAAGGTCGGTCTGAGGTGGCAGCTCAGGCAGGACAGAACCGTCGCCAGCCGCGAGCAGAGGTGACCAGGCGGGGTGGCAGCTAAAGCAGGACGAAACAGCAGGTCGGTGTCGGGGAGAGGTGACCCGGCGGGGCGGCAGCTGAAGCGGGCAGAGGTAACCCGGCGGGCGGCAGCTGAAGCGGGCAGAGGTAACCCGGATGGGCGGCAGCTGAAGCGGGGGCTAGAGGATCTGCAACTTGGGGCCGCACCTGGTTGCTTAAAACGAGCGAGGCCGGGGTGACTTGGCGCAGCAGTTCAAGGCACATCGACGGAGGATGTAGGAGCCGGCCGGCGCACTAGAGACGGCGAATGTGCGGGAGGTAACCGATGGATACGGAAGCGACTCGAGGCCTCGGAGGCCGGTCGACGAAGCGGTTTGACCAGGAAATTTGATCCTCTGATGCCTGGTGACTTGATGGCGACTCAAATTGATAGCCGGTCGATGGAGCCGACTTGAAACAGAAGCGATGGTGGCTACCCTACTGCTTGGAATGGCTTGAAACGACAACAGAGGCCGCGACGGAGTTAGGTCCCTTCAAAAGCAGCAATCGAGGCTGGTCCGTGGGGGCGACTCGAAGATATCATGGCGGCCTCGACTCGCCAGAGATGAGCCGGTCCACATTGAGGTCGGGACGATGGCACAAACCATAGCGGCAGCAGAGGCAACAATTTGGACCGCAGTTACGGAGACGAGCCACTCAGTGAGGCGAGTGCACTCAAAGGAGGCGAGTCATAGCCCCAGTAGCGGCTCACAACGGCGGGTCATGGCGGAAGAATCAGAGCGGCGGGTCAGAGCCCCGGTGGCGGTTCATGGTAATGTTAACTCACCGCGTGGCCGGAGAAACGGCAGAGGCAACGGCAAGAGCGACATCGGCTCGATGCGAGGGCTGTGCCAGATAGCTCCTTAGCAATGGAGGGTCGGTGATGTGGCGTGCCATCACCATGGCGGAACAATCTGGGGACAACTCAGAGGCACTTGCAAACCGTGGTTGAGTCCTTTTAAAAGTTGTAGAGTTTTGATCAATCTATCTCCTGGTCTTGTGATGACGCACAAGAATAGGGGATCTATCATAGTCCTTTCGATACGTAAGAGTGTCGAACCCAACGAGGAGCAGAAGGAAATGATAAGCGGTTTTCAGCAAGGTATTCTCTGCAAGCACTGAAATTATCGGTAACAAATAGTTTTATGACAAGTTAATCGATAATGAGTAACAAGTAACAAGTGTAAATAAAGTGCGGCAAGATGGCCCAATCCTTTTTGTAGCAAAGGACAAGCCTGGACAATTTCTTATATAGAGAAAAGCGCTCCTGAGGACACATGGGAATTATCGTCAAGCTAGTTTTTATCACGTTCATATGATTCGCGTTGGGTGCTGTCCTTACTTGGACAAGCATCCCACTTATGATTAAACCCCATTGCAAGCATCCGCAACTACAACAAAAGTATTAAGGTAAACGTAACCATAGCATGAAACATATGGATCCAAATTAGCCCCTTACGAAGCAACGCATAAACTAGGGTTTAATCTTCTGACACTCTAGCAACCCATCATCTACTTATTACTTCCCAATGCCTCCCTCTAGACCCAAACAATGGTGAAGTATCATGTAGTCGACGTTCACATGACACCACTAGAGGGATGACAACATACATCTCATCAAAATATCTAATGAATACCAAATTCACATGACTACTAATAGCAAGACTTCTCCCATGTCCTCAGGAACAAACGTAACTACTCACAAAGCATATTCATGTTCATAATCAGAGGGGTATTAATATGCATAATGGATCTGAACATATGATCTTCCACCAAGTAAACTAACTAGCATCAACTACAAGGAGTAATCAACACTACTAGCAACCCACAGGTACCAATATGAGGTTTGGATACAAAGATTAGATACAAGAGATGAACTAGGGTTTGAGATGAGATGGTGCTGGTGAAGATGTTGATGGAGATTGATCCCCTCCCAATGAGAGGATCGTTGGTGATGACGATGGTGACGATTTCCCCCTCCCGAAGGGAAGTTTCCCCGGCAGAACAACTCCTCCGGAGCCCTAGATTGGTTCCGCCAAGGTTCCGCCTCGTGGCGGCGGAGTCTCGTCCCGAAAGCTTGCTTATGACTTTTTCCTCGACAAAAGACTCCATATAGCATAAGATGGGCATCAGAGGGCCACCAGGGGGCCCACGAGGCAAGGGGGCGCGCCTCCCACCCTCGTGGCTGGTGGGTGGCCCCCCTCTGGTACTTCTTGTGCTCAGTATTTTTTATATATTCTGGAAATATCTTTCGTGAAGTTTCAGGACTTTTGGAGCTGTGCAAAATAGGTATCTAATATTTGCTCCTTTTCCAGCCCAGAATTCCAGCTGCTGGCATTCTCCCTCTTTATGTAAACCTTGTAAAATAAGAGAGAATAGGCATAAGTATTGTGACATAATGTGTAATAACAACCCATAATGCAATAAATATTGATATAAAAGCATGATGCAAAATAGACGTATCAACTCCCCCAAGCTTAGACCTCGCTTGTCCTCAAGCGAAAGCCGAAATCAAAAAATATGTCCACATGTTTAGAGATAGAGGTGTCGATAAAAATAAAATACAGACATGAGGGCATCATGATCATTCTTAGAACAACAACATATATTTTACATAAACACTATTCTGATCACGGGATCAGAATAATATTATGACCCAATTTTTATGGACATCAGTATCACGACCCAATTTAAATTTTTGGCAAAATGTAAGCGGTTTAAGAGCAGTTTTGAAAACCGTTTTTTCTTCATACAAAAAACGTGAATTGTATTTTCGACCACATTTCTAAACCGTTTATCGGAATGAGGCAAATAATATGGCATTGGAAAACTTCTGCAAAACCACTCCTTCCACATGTTGAAAGCTTTTTCTAATTCCTATGGTTAAAGAGTAATTTGGAAAATTGTAAAATTTTGTAAACCGAATAGCCGAGATCGTATTTTCGATGTCATTTCTAAATGGCTAATCCAATTGAGGCAAGTGATATGGTGTTGGAAAGCTTATGAAAATGCACTACTTTCTCATGTTGAAAGTTTTTTCTAATTTTGAACGGTTTAAAAGTAATTTAGAAAATGGTACAAGTTCCACAGAATTCGTATTTTCGAGCTAGTTTTTTTAACCGTACGTCCGAATGCAACAAATGATACAGTGTTGGAAAGCTTGGGGAAATGCGAAACTTTTTGGTATAAATTATTTCTCCCAATTCCTTACTATTTTAAGTCAATTTTGAAAATGACTAAAAACGTATTTTCACCGTAATTTCTACAAACTTTATCAGAATGAGGCAAATAATATACCGTTGAAAAGCTATGGTAAATGCGAAAAAAATTCGTATTGATGGTTATAGCGAAACAGATTCTTACAAAATGCACCATGTGAAGACTTGAACTTCTTGGCATGTCTACTTGAACTTCACTCTGTTTTCTGGTGTTTTTTTTTCTCGTAGCTCTCCATCCACTGCTCGTAGCTCTCCATCCACTCACCGACATTGAGCAAGTGATATACTGATGGAAAGCTGCTATAGACACGCAACTTTCCCGTGTTGATCATCTTTTCATACTCGCGACGGTTTTAAAAGTTTTTCTTGTGAAATTCATTCAGCGTAGTAGTTGAACTTCCTGTTGTTTTCACGTTGAACTTCTGTAACATATTTTCGTTTGTAATTTTCTCATCCATTCGTTAGTGTTACACAAATGATATTCTTTTTGTACAAATCTCTCTCACAATATGTTTTTTAACTTTCTCCGACCGAGGACTTGAACTTACACAAATGATATTCGGGTCGTTTTGAAGTAAATTAGAAAACGACGAGATAATGATTTATGCCTTCATCGTGAATGGAAATGCACTGCGTGAAGTAGTTGAACTTCTCAGGCATGTCTGTTTGAACTTCACTCTATTTTTGACGTGCTATTTTTTGAAGTTCTGTTTTTTGCAGTGCGTGCAATAGTTGAACTTCTATGCGTGTGTGTTTGAACTTCACTCTGTTTCACTTTATTTGTATTTTTCTTATATGAAACACACACCATGTAGTAGGTGAACTTCCGGTTGTTATCACTTTGAACTTCTCTCTAGTTTGAGAGAATTATTTTAAAACACAAAAACAACATATTTATTTATGTATTTTGGACATCTAAATACACTGTGAGCCTCTCTCATAAGAATTTTTGAACTTTTCCTCGCCGAGCACTTGAACTTCTAGCAACCATTTTTTCATTTATGAGTTGTTTTTAAAGGTGCAAAAAATGGCGTTGTGTTTTTTATTTTTTTTAAGAGGTAAATCCTAGGTTTTATTAAACTCTGAACTTCTCTGTTATTTCAATTTGAACTTCACCTTTTTTATATTTTGAGTAAAGAATTGTATTCGATTTTTATACGGAAATTGAACATGGAAATATAAGGTGAACCTCTCTCGCAAGAATTTTTGAACTTCCCTGGACAGAGCACTTGAACTTCTTTCAACAAACCTTTTAAGCTTTTATGTTTCTATACTTTTTACTTACCTGAAATGCATTCCTTGCAGTACTTGAGCTTCTCGTTGTTTTCACGATGAACTTATGTTGCATTTTCGTGTATACATCGAATTACACGCAATTGAATGTCAGATGTCATTTTTTTATCATTTTAAAACATGTAATTAGAGGTCGGACGTCCCGTGATATAAATTCTGAACCGTGCATGGAGGTGCACGGGAACTTCTTGCAACAAATCTGAGTTTTTTATATACTTCAAAGTTCTCTGTTATTTTAATTTCAACTTCTTAGTCATATTCTTAGAAAGGAAATATGTTTTCAAATAAGCATCGAACTTTTTTTAAAATTGAACCTCATACTTTTATATTTCCTAGAAATGGAAAGAATTTGAGTTTTCCATAAACATCAAACTACTCCTCTTATTTTAATTTGAACTTCTTTAATTTTATTCTTTAGTAACGAAAGAAAACCTGTGCTTTTTTATAAATATCGAACTTCTCTATTTTTACAATTTGGACTTCTTGGTTTATTTGAAATACTTTCTTTTTCCATTTTTTTAAATCGTAAAATAATGTTCTTTTAATTAAAAAAACATCAAAGTCATGTGTTATGTTAATTTGAACTTCTTGCTTTTCTTTAGATACAAAAATTGCTTATTTTTTATAAACTTCGACCTACTATGTATCTTAAATTTGAATTTCTTGGTTTAGTTTTAGAGACGGAAAAAATTGTCTACTGTTTTTGTCTTTTAACTTATAGGCTTTTTGGGATTGTGTGAACTTCTAGAGTTTATTTTTGTGCAAAGTTACGCACACACACACACATAATAGAACACACACTCACACACTGATGCTCACATGTTGTAATTTTGTTTTGAAGTGAATTTTCTAGACTTCAATTTTGTTTGTGCTCTTTGAAATTTATTTGTCTCTTCAAGTTCTAAAAAATAGCAAATCTCCCATGTTTTTCCTTGCATGTTTAAATAGTTTGAACTTGTTGACATACACATAATACACTTGTTCTTATCGAACACAACAGTTTGACCGTCACAAATAAAAATTTAAACCATTGTCAGCGACCACAACAAAACATTGAACTTTTTCATCTTTTATATTTGAACCTCTAGGCTTTTTCTTGAAATGGGAGTGAGTGACCACAACAAAATAAACTTTATCTCTGTACTGATGCCTGATGAATGATTTTTTATTCCATATGCATCTTCTAGGCAGGAGCGTTCTCCCTTGAAAACATTGTCTTTTGAACTTTCTGCGTGGAACTCATTGAACATCTAGATTATTAAAAAAGCATGCCCTTTTTAGTTCTCAATCAGTATGGTTTTTTAGGAAAGGTACTTCGCATACGAACAAAAAATTATCCACACTGCGATAGAATGTTCTTAGTCTAGGAACAAAACATTACTTCACATAGGAACAAAAATTTATTGACACATGGAACAAATGTTGTTACACTTTCTGCTTTTGCCAGGAAATAGATGAACTACGAAGAAGCCTATCTCTCTCACTTGAATAAATGGTTCGTACAAAATGTTCTAGTGTGATCTATCTAAACAACAGCAGCAGGAACAAATTCCACATTGCGTCCATGTACACTTTTGAAGATGAGTTGCACTAGCATTAATCATGTTGGCCTGCTGAAAATCAGACACAGCAGACTGCAGCCATGTTAATTACTGCTGAAAATTGTCAGCCATACAAATTACTACAGAAACTGGTCAAGAACAGTCAACCGTGTGTAGCCATACTAATTTATTTTGTGGAATAAACACATGCAGCTTATAGGTATACTTTTTGTTCTTACTGATGACCTACAGAGCATGTAGGGAAAGATCTAGGGGAAGGACTAATCAATATTGAGCTTGAGTGACCATGTCTACAATAAATCCAAAAGTGGCAGCAGCATATATCTCTCTACACTGCACCTCAAGGGAGATCAAATCCCCATGTGGAATAGCATCCCAGCAACAGCAAGATCACTCACCCGTTCAAAGACCGACTATCTTTCCTCGTGAATCGTGACAAGCACCAGGATCAACACCTACAGGAAAGAGGTAGATGTTTAGAGGCATAACAACAAGTTCAGCTTCATATCTCAACCCATGGATCGCTATTTGAAATCAAGACAACTGTGGTTATGACTTCAAAGATATCTTCAAGCAAGACCTTTGAAATGGAAGTGAACCAAGTAGTAGTAACGCTCCAACACCCCACCAACGCCAAACAATTCCTAACCTATTTAGTACTGACCCAAAACCTATTTTGTATTTTTTTTCTCTATTCATTATTTATCAGTAAGATGAATTCTTCCCAAAATCCAATGATTGAGCTCTCTGGACTATAATCTTTGAACTTCTAGATTAATTTAAAAAATACATACTTCTTTAGGAGAATGTAAATGGAGAAGTTCGCTTACTGTTTGCTAGTATTGCATAAAATTCTGTTTTTTTAGAGTGCACACTTATAAGACGTGGACCATCAGACAAAAAATGCTAATGGTAGTGGCGGCTTGAAATACCACAAGAAACAAACAGGAGGAGAATATACATGATATATCTTTTTTAACATGTTCAGTACATGGAGATCCTAGTGTACATAAATCGTTTCAGTTAGATAGCACCTCGCGACATGTGGTCACACAGACAGGCTGAATGCATGCCACCTTGGTAGCTACATACACAGGCTAGCTGAAGCGGAAGTAGCTAACACAATTTTGAACGAAAAAAAGTTAATGCGGGATCGCTCTCACAATAAGTCTCCCTTTACAGGATTCAACAGAAGTTGAACTTGATGGTGGGCAAGCAGGATCCAGGGTGTTGTCTTCACGAATGGTCGGCAGCTCCGTCATTGAATGGCCCAGGGCTGCATACTTGAACGGCTCTGGGCTGCTTTGGGAGGACTCGGGGTGCTGCTGCAGATTGGATCAGGGTGAGCGTGCTCGCTCTGCAGGACAAAAACACACACGCAAGAACCATTGGATATAAGTGTGACGGATTTAGGAGCTACATGATCAGTAGAAATTGAACTACAGAGTGCATATTAGTTGACCTTCACTCCAACGCTCAGGAGGTGCCCAGCGTGACGGAGGATGACGGCGACGCCTGACCATGGCACGCGGCCAGCTGCAGGTTGTGGCCTCCTCCATCTGAAGTTTGACGCCTCCTCGATCTGCAGGATAGCACCCCATCCGCACGCGGGCTGGTGGTCGCCGAAGAGTGGAGGGTGGTGAAGGATCCTCGCCGGATCCGGCGACCCCAAGGTGCTCCGGCAGGTGGTGTGGCGCGTCATCGGTTGGGGTCGGGGCTGTGGTGGCGTCGCCGGCAGGGGTGGGGCTGCGGCGGCGCCCGGCTTGCCGGCGGGGCGGGAGTGGGAGGGGGCGGGGCCGGTGACTCACCAGAAGTTGGCGCGGGCGGCGACGCCGGGTGGGGGCGGGGTCAGGGGGAGGTGGGCGTCGCTAGGACTGGGGAGATCGAGAGGTTGGGGATCGGATGAGGTGGGGGACGAGGGGCGTGGAGTGGGTTTTTTTTCTTCTTCATGGGTTTCAGAAGTTCGGGAACGTGTCTTTGGGCCCTATATAGGGCCGACCGTGATCCAAATAACTATTCTGATCCTGGGATCCGAATAGTGATATTATATATATTCAACCATCTTTTATGATCTCTTATGCTAAAGTAACAATTCAATCACAATTTCAAGTATGAATCATAATCTTCATTGAGAACCAACAAACTCTAATCTCAGTCGTTGAGGCAATTGCAATTTATCATAAGATAGGAAAGAGTCGAGATAAGAGCTTTTTAGCAAGTCCACATACTCAACCATCTTTTAGTCTTTCACAATTGCTAACACTCACGCAATATTTATGGGTATGAAGTTTTAATTGGACACAGAGAAAGATAGGGGCTTATAGTTTTGCCTCCCAATGTTTTACCTCAAGGGTGATGTCAACAATAATAGTTCATGAAGACTCACATCCAATTAGCTATATATATTAGGATCTTTCCAACATATTGTGCTTGCCAAAGGATAAAATGTAAAAAGGAAAGGTGAAGATCACCATGACTCTTATGTAAGGTAGAAGATAAAAGTAAAAGATAGGCCCTTCGCAGAGGGAAGCAGAGGTTGTCATGCGCTTTTATGGTTGGATGCACAAAATCTTAATGCAAAAGAACATCACTTTATATTGCCACTTGTGATATGGACCATTATTATGCAGTCCGTCGCTTTTATTTCTTCCACATCACAAGATCGTCTAAAGCTTATTTTCTCCTCATTAATAAGTCATACATATTTAGAGAGAAATTTTTATTGCTTGCACCGATGACAACTTACTTGAAGGATCATACTCAATCCATAGGTAGATATTGTGGACTCTCATGGCAAAACTGGGTTTAGGGATATTTGGAAGCACAAGTAGTATCTCTACTTGGTGCAAAGAAATTGGCTAGCAAGAGAAGGAAAGGCAAGCTCAACATGTTGGATGATCCATGACAATATAATTTATCTCAGATGTAAGAAAACATAACCCATTACGTTGTCTTCCTTGTCCAACGTCAACTCTTAGCATGTCATACTTTAATGAGTGCTCACAATCATAAAAGATGTCCAAGATAGTATATTTATATGAAAACCTCTCTTTCTTTATTACTTCCTATTAATTGCAATGATGACCAAAACTATTTTTGTCAACTCTCAACAACTTTTATTCATCATACTCTTTATATGTGAGGTCATTACTCTCCATAACATCCATATGATCTCTTTATTTCTTCTCTTTTATTTTATTTAATTCCCTCAAGATCATAGCCAAATAATCAAGCCCTTTACTCAACACTAATCTTTATTATATAGCTCACGGACTCGATTACATAGAGGGATCATAAAGAAAACCTCACAACTAGATCATACTAAAACTTTATTCTACTAGATCAAGATATTATCAAAAGGATCGAACTAAGAAAAACGGTAAAGATAAAAGTGATGGTGATATGAGTAGTTGCCAAGGGGAGTGCCCATACCAGATACTCAGTTCTTCTTTGTTGGTGAAGAAGGTGGAGTTGTTGATAATGTAGGCTTGTCGTCCCTCTTCCAAGGCATAGGATCACCATCATAGCAGGATGACCGAGTCTCCTGAATCCTCAAATCTACAGCCAAACTCATCCTCTTGAATCTATATTCATACTCACAGTTTTGATTTTGCAGGACATAGATCTGGGCTTGGAGGTGCTCGATTTTCTCATGAAGCTTGAAGATGGCCTCCCCAATGTCCTTGGCGTCCAGCTTGTGGTTGTTGGTGAACTCTGTGATCATTATGTGATTGGAGTGGAGTCCACGCTCCACCGTCTCCTGACACTTGAAAACTTGTTGGTCCAATGCCTCGAGCCTTATCTCAATGCTTCCGGTCCTCCTTGGTCCCTCAACATCTTGGATGTGCAACAACCCCTCACGCATCTCAATGGTTTGAGAGTGTTGCAGCACCTCCGCAAGGTAGGGGTTGATGACCTTATTGAAGAACTTGTCCTTGGGGGCACTTGAAGACGACATGACGACCTAGATCTGTCAGAGAAACAACTCGAAACAAAGACACGAGATATTTGTGTGATACGGTGGTCAAAACCTTCGGGAGATTATATAATGAATTTTTACCGACCAAAAGAAGTATCGTGCAAGAAAACAGAGTCCGGAGAGCACACGAGGTACCCAGGAGGAAGGGGCGCGCCCAGGGGGTAGGGCGCACCTCCCATCCTCGTGGAAGCCTCGTGTCCTTCCCAGACTGCTTCTTATTTTCCTATTTTTCTAAATATTCCAAAACGGAGAAAAATGCCATTAGAACTGTTTTGGAGTCGGTTTACTTACCATACCATATACCTATTCCTTGTCGAAGTCTGAAACGTTCTGGAAAGTGTCCCTTATGTATTCCTCCGAGGTTATGGTTTCAATAATAGTGGTTTCAACATTTATGGGATTACTTGAGATATAATGTTTGATTATCTGACCGTTCACCACCTTTGGATTTGTGCCTTCGAAGTTGTTGATTTTTATGGCACCGGAACGATAGATCTCCTCGATAACGTAAGGACCTTCCCATTTAGAGAGAAGTTTTCCTTCAAAGAATCTTAAACGAGAGTTATATAATAGTACATAATCACCTACATTGAATTCATGCTTTTGTATCCTTTTATCATGCCATCTTTTAACTTTTTCTTTGAACAGTTTGGCATTCTCATAGGCTTGGGTTCTCCACTCATCAAGTGAGCTAATGTCAAATAACCTCTTCTCACCGGCAAGTTTGAAATCATAATTGAGCTCTTTAATGGCCCAATATGCCTTATGTTCTAGCTCAACAGGTAAATGACATGCTTTACCATAAACCATTTTATACGGAGACATACCCATAGGATTTTTATATGCAGTTCTATAGGCCCATAAAGCAACCGTGTTGCTTGGTAGTTAATGGACACTAATATCATTCTTAGCGTGCTGGTTATCGAAACACTATTCTAGGATTGATCGTGCTACCTAGTCCTTATTTTCGGTGCACTCTTCAATGAATGAGATAGAATTTTGGCAATCCATCACTTTCTTGGTCCCATCGTCTTGCCCTGAAAAGCAAGAATGTTCTCGAGTGTAGTAACATATCGGTGGTTCGTGATTTTCCGAATATCTTCTCGGAAGTATCACCAGGTTGTTTCCCGACTGTTATGTTGAGCTCATGATCAAGTTGGTTTTCTTGTAAGCCACCCTTTCTCCAAGAATCTGTGTCGGATACCCTGAGCTAGTTGGTTAAGCTAAACAACAACTTGGAGAGTTGGAAGATAAAAGCTTGTCTGACTTAGTTCATGTTAAGGGATATCTTTTGTGCGTGTGTGTGTGTTGAAGAAAGATGATATCTCCATTGATTGGTCCTCGTGATCAGTTGTTGGATCTATTGCCTTGTCAAGACTTTAACTTGAGTATGGGCTATCGTCAAGTCAAATCAAAACCAACGATTTTCATAATGTTGTCTTACTCGTGGTTGATCCCTCGAGCATACACCATTACATCTTTTGGTCTGACCAATGCTATCATCGTGTTCACATGATGGTGGAAGTCCAGTGATATGGAAAATTCTGATGAGTTGTTGTTGAGCCCATCAGCAGCATTTTTTCTCCCCCATGATTCATGTTGAACATCAACCTAGTGTTGAAAACCTTGTATGCAATGCCTTCGTGTTCCGTTCATGAAGCTTATGCTTGGATGAAAGAAGTGACTTTCTCCAAGTTCACATGCACTAGGTGTAAGTTGCCGCCATGAATTTGAGAAAGGTTTGTTTTGTTTCCCTTGGAATCATCCCAAATCAGTCATGCATATGTGAAAGTATTCTATGGTTTGGTAGATTAATTACCTCCACTCCATATGTGTTCCTAGCAGACCAAGCCATTGATTGGTTTGTTCAAGGAGAAGAAGTTTCTTCTCAGGAGCTAGACTTACGCAAGGACTTCGATATCCTTGTTGATGGTTCCCTCCTGAACTCGGTAGTGTTTCGTTGTAAGACTACCAGGTGGCCATGCTTGTCTAGGACAACGTGTTCACATGCTTGTAGCAGAACCGGCTCATGTTTTGGATCTTACTATCATAGTTCATTCCCCGAGAATCTCGCAACGTCATCTCGTTGATTTGTGTTGCAAACCTTCATTTTTCTTTCTAGACTTGATGAGTCTGGAATATCCTGACACCAACCAGATCTGAATCTCAGGCAGATATGATGGTTGGAACATTCCCAACATTTGCATTTTGTTCCCAGCTTGCACCCCATCGTGCCAATTTTCCATGGGATGCCCTTCTCAGCAGTTGCTGTCCAGGATCATCTTCAAAAGTGGTCCTGTCATGGGTCCTATCCATTTCCGGTGATAAGCAAAAGTCATCCATTGCGTTGTCTTCAACAAGGTAGTCCACATCATCCATTTGAATCCGGATATGCCATTCCTTTGAACTCTGCCAAACGATCGATTGTGATTGCCTTAGGCTGGTATAAAGAGTTTCAATGAAATAGATATCAAAAGTAATTCTTTTTGCCACTTAAGGGAAAATTCTACGAGTCACCTCCCCTAAGGAGCCCCATTATGAAATCATGGCAATTATTTCATCACTATCTTGAGATTTTGCCCCACCCTCTTCAGCGTGAGATTTTTGCCTACCTGTAAAACCTTGTCATCTACCTCTTTACATCACTCCTAGTGTGTGATTCGTGTCTCAGCTCGTGAGATGTATCTATGTCTCATTCCGTAAGTTAATCCTGAGCTGCTCGATCTTTGAGAAGATCGATCCTTCTAGTGTTTCTTTTCCCTCTCGTTGTCATGTTGGTAGGAGTTCCTGGAGCAAGAGCTTGAGACAATGAAGGTGATCAAATCAACATTCCTATGGAGTGCACCCTGGATCGCGAAGATTGTGTTGGTCTTGTGTCCCTTTTGTCTTCTCACCTCACGTCCTGAATCTCGGGACGAGATTCCTGCTTAGTGGGGGTGAGTTGTCACAACCCTAGAGTTTGATTGTAATTAGTTTCATAAGCATCCTTGCATCATGCCTATATTTGTTTGAAACTTGAAATGAAGATCGCCTAAACCCTAGCATCAAAGGAATTCACTAGGTTCAACTAAAATATTTTCAGCAAATCCAAATGGCTTTCAAAAATGTTCATCATTTTTGGAAAATGCTGGAAACAGTAACCAGAGGTGATGCACATTTTTCCATGACATATTTTGGATCTGAATTAAATCATACTCTATTTGAATTTGGGCACTTAAATACTATAAAATATTTAAAATGTCCAAATAATCCTAAACTGAAATGTTCTATGTTGGATATATTCCAAACACTGGCCATGAGCAGTTTGGTGATTTTTGAGTGTGCCTAAGTATTTTTAATAAAGCCAAACACAATTACAGAAAATAGAAAAGAGAAATAAAAATAGTTAAAGAACATAGGCTCACCTGGAACTTACCTGGTGCCCACCAAAGCCCACCTGGCCAGCCCAGTTGGTCAGCCCAGCCCACCAGCGCCACCGTCCTCAAGCTCCTGCCAGGGGGACACGCGCGTGTGGTTGCCGCACGCGGGCACGCGCCCTGGCCACCTCCTCTCTGCCTGCTTGCCCGGACACCTCTGGGAGATGCCATGCACCAGCCCCTGACTCTCTCACTCTCTCCCGTGCTTCTCCCCTCTTCCACTCTCTCTCCCTCTCGCGCCAGAGCGCAACCGCCGCCGCCGCTCGTCGTTGCCGTGGCCACCGCCTCCTCCTCGCCCCTTTGACGTGCCCGAGACCTCTGCCACATCGTCGTCGTCCTCTCCACCGAGCCATGCGAGCTGGGAGACCTCACAGCACCGCCATCGGCATCGTTTCCAAGCTTCGGCACTGGCGCCATCTCCGACGATTCGCCGGCCATGGCACGTCCCCGCCCTCCTCGTCGCCTCTGCTGGAACCGGGGTGAGCCCCTCTCCGTTCCGCCTCTATTCTCAGACGCCCGCACGTCCTCCACCACTAGAGCCGTAGTGCGCGAAGCTCGCCGCCGCACGGCCATGTCGCCGCCGTCGTTCTGCCTAGCATATGCTGCATTCGAGCTCGTAGACGAGCTCCAAGAGGACCCAAGAGGTCGTGGCACACCTTATACGGCTTCCCCGTGCCCTGGAGTCGTGCGCCTGCTTGAGCCGAGCTCCGGCCGCCGCCGCGAGCTCTGTTCCGGCGAGCTCCGGCACCCCCGCAGCTACCCACCTGCCTCTCTGGATGCGAGAGAGCACCGGGTACGCCCCGGTAGTCTCCGCGCATCCAGCCGCCGCCGGTCGCGCTTCTCCGACGAGTTTCTGCCACAGTTTTGGTCACCACCGGCCAAACTCCGGCGAGGGCCGACGTGGCCTCGCCATTAGCACTAACCCCGCCAGCTGGACCACCATTAGACCTTGACAGCAGGCCCCGTAGCGGGTCAAAGCCGTAGTCAACGCGGGATTAGTTTCTGTCTCACTGACCAGTGGACCCCACTGGTCATGTTTGACATGGACCCGGTCTGTTGACCTGCTGACGTCACAACGACGTCATGCTGACGCAGTTAACCTTTTTCTAGATTTATTCTTATTCAGGAAATTCCAGAAATTAGTTTAAACTTCAAAAATTCATAGTAATTCAACCGTAACTCTAAATGAAACAAATTATATATGAAAAATGATCAGAAAAATCCAAAGAATCCATTTGTGGCATTTGCATGCATTTTAGAGCAACTTATATCCTCTATTTAGGACAATTCAATTAAATGGCATTTAAGAAAGCACTTATGGGGTTTGAATTTGAACCTGGGGTTCAAACCAACTTCATTTAATATGGTTGCTAGTTGCATTAGTTCAATCAATAGCATATTGCCATGTCATGAACATGCATCATATTGTTGCATTGCATTGATTGTGTTTCCTTCTTTATTGCCGGAAGTTGTCCCCTCTCAATAGATGTGGTTTCGACGATGAGTTCGATGACACCGATGAAGAGCTATACTATCTTCAGAAGTGCCAGGCAAGCAAAACCCCCTTGTTCATTCTGATACAATCCCACTCTCTCGCTCCTGCTCTCTTTTACTACATTAGGACAACAATGATTCAACTATTACATGCTTCGGTAGTTGAACCCCTTTCCTCTGCATGACCTATCATTGCCACAGTAAATAGATGAAACCCACTAGAATGAGTAGGAGTTGTTTGAGCCCTGATGTGCCTACTCATTCATGCTTCTTTGTCATGCCTGCTACTGCTTAGGGTTGAGTCAGGTCTGATTCATCGGGGATGAATCAGAGGTGTGTCAACATGTCCTAATGTTGAGAGCTAAGAGTGTGAACACGATTTGGTAAAGGTAGCGGTGAGAGGCCATGTAGGAGTACATGGTGGGTTGTCTCATTGAAACCGTTCTCAGGAACTGAGTTCTATGTTGGTAATCCATGAACAACTACTACCACGCATTGGGCCCGAAACCAATGGACCCTCTCGACTTATTAACTGCCCTTGCCTTCTCTCCAGGAGTTGCACCTAGTTTCTGGTGTTTGTAGGATATGTGTTGGCAGCCGTGCGTAGCACTGACCCTAGGGGCGGGCTATGATGCGGTACATACACCATGGCACGGTGTACCGGGTGCCCATTTGGTGTCTCGGGAACCCTGCACACATCGTTTGGGGCTCTGAGCGAAACTCCAGCCGGATCTCCTCGCGGATGCAACCCGAATAGGCAATAAACCTGGACTAGAGACTTGTATGGTTAGTCAGGTCGTGGCCGACTCCCTCGCCAGGCTTCCGCTTGAAGGTTGCCGAGATACACGACGTGTACATGGTGGTAAGTGGCGAGAGCATGTGTGAAGAAGTACACCCCTGCAGGGTTATAAATGATCTATTCGAATAGCCGTGTCTGCGGTAATGGACTTCTGGGTTGCCTGTACAATTCATAGATAACTTGAAGAGGATACCCTAAAACTCGCAGGATAAGTGTGAGTGCTATGGGTGGCCTTCTCGTAGGGAGACGGGAGCGGATCCATGGTGGTGTATTGAATGGTGAATATCTGGACTCGTGTGCGCCACCTCAAAAGAGTTGCTAGCAGTCATAGTTCAGGTTAGCCACTGAGTCAAAGCTAGCTTGCTACAGTTAAACTCCACTACCCCTTTGTTGATACCGATGCATATGTAGTTAGTTCTGATGTAAGTCTTGTTGGGTACATTTGTACTCACGTTTGCCTATTTTATGTTTTTGCAGAGAGACTACAGTCTCGCTAGTAGTTCCATGTGGACTTCGGCGTTTAGCTTGTTACCTCAGCTACGATCTTGTGCCCCGGCAGGGTCTTGTAGATAGTCAGGCTTCTCAGCCTTTTTCATCTGTAGTTGTTTGTACTCAGACAAGTTAAGCTTCCACATGTGCTTGTTTCTTGTATGCTCTGTATGTTGGGTCATGAGACCCATGTTTGTAATATCTCGCTCCTCGGAGCCTATTTAATAAATACTTGAGTCGTAGAGTTATGTTGTGATGCCATGTTGTATTCGCACATATTGAGCATATTGTGTGTATGATTGGAATGCTTGGTATGTGTGGGATCCGACAACCTAGTTGTTTATCCCTGGTAGCCTCTCTTATGGGGAAATGTAGTCTTGTTCTTCCATGATGCCATAGTAGTCCGCTACAGCCCGGTTCACCGGAGTCCTGCTAGCCCAGCACTACTGCTCCGGAACACTTGACTGGCCAGCATGTGATTCACTTCGTTCATGTGTCTGTCCCTTCGGGGAAATGTCACGCGGTGACATCTGGAGTCCTGCCTAGCCTTCTACAGCCCGGGTTCCCGGAGTCCTATTAGGCCAGCGCTACAGCCTGGATTCGCATGCTGCTGACCGACATGCTCGATGTTCATTCATGTTAGCCTGTCTCCGTAAGTTAGTGCCACTTTGGGTTCACGACTAGTCATGTTGGCCCGGGTTCTCTGGCATATGGATGCTAGCGACACTATCATATACATGAGTCAAAAGGCATAAACGGTCTCGGGCCATGGTAAGGCGACACCCGTGGGAATACCGTGCGTGAGGCCGCAAAGTGATATGAGGTGTTACCGACTAGATTGATGTGACTTGGAATCGGGGTCCTGACAGCGTTGGTATCAGAGCCTGACCACCTGTAGGATTACCAAGCCAAATTGGTCGAAGTTGAGTCTAGAAATGCTTTATTTATATAAGGGAATTGATTGTGGAAGGGAACGTAAGGCTCTTTTTACTCCTTATACCTTATGACCTTCTGATCTGAGTCAACCTCTTCTTTTCTATGGGGTTAAGAAACTAGGCCTTCTCATCTATCTATCAGGAGATGACGTGTTACTAATCCGTAGACTCATAGGATTGATGGATTCAAGCCCAGTTCAGTTTCTACTACTTCTGTATGTTCATATCTGGCCTCAGAACCTTGATATTGAGTGGTTATGCCACCATTTTGCATGATGTCTTAGATCTTTTTGAGCATTTACAGTCGTTATGCTGTCCGAGTCATTCCAGGTCTCTAAATAGTCTGATGCATTTGCAAATCCCTTCTTTCTGTTCCCGATGTCGCTTTGGGCTAGTTCAACCACACTAATCGGTGAATTGAGGTACTTTGTTGCCTCAACATATATGTTGGAGCTATTATTATGACCCTAGGTGTTTTAGGGAGTCACCTAGTAATCTAGCCATGTTTTGTGTTCCGGTGTGATGATTCTGGCCACCATTCTCGAAAGCATCCCGTGATGCCATTTAGTAGTAGGTATTCTATTCCTGGGTTCTTGAAACCGAGATTCACCCTACTTACCTCCTGTTGATAGTGTTTGCTTGTTTCTTTAGGATATTAGTAACCCTGCGATAGTCCTCGAGGTCCATGGTATTTCTTCCTTCAAATACCATGAACCGTTAAGGCAGAAGTTCTTGGAACCAAAATATCACAATCAGAGTAATCTTGAGGAGTTCTCCATTCATAATTGTGATTCTGTCAGTTCTACCTTTCTGCATGGGTTATCTGGAAGAAACCTGTTGAACTTGGTTCAACAAATTAATCTATGCATCAACAACTCCGAAAGATATATGAACTCTTTGTCCCTCTTCATTTGTATTCTGACCATCGTCTATCAATTGATAGTCAGGAGTAATTGTGCATCCGTGTTATCGATGTTTATTATTCTTATGGTCCGTTAAGCCATTCTATTTCAGAATGCTAGGAGAAACAAACTCCAGTACCTCATCCATATCCGGGATTGGGTCAAAGTAGTTGTGTTCTACAGATCAAATGCCAATCCAGCTTTTGCTCCGTTCTACCCTGGAGTATTACCCCCTTTATGTCAGGATTGTCATGAGAATTGCACCATCTCTCATGAATTCTTGGTGCAGTGATACCTCTTGCCATCATTTTCATTCCTCGGTCCCGTGTTGTCGCAACCGGAATGCCGGCAAGTGAACCATGATGTGTGAAATCAATACTCCTAGCAACCGTGTTGCTTGGTAGTTAATGGACTCTAATATCATTCTTAGCATGTTGGTTATCGAAACACTATTCTAGGATTGATCGTGCTACCTAGTCCTTATTTTTGGTGCACTCTTCGATCAATGAGATAAGATTTTGGCAATCCATCACTTTCTTGGTCCCATCGTCTTGCCCTGAAAAGCAAGAATGTTCTCGATTTTAGTAACATATCGGTGGTTCGTGATTTTTCGAATATCTTCTCGGAAGTATCACCAGGTTGTTTCCCGACTGTTATGTTGAGCTCGTGATCAAGTTGGTTTTCTTGTAAGCCACCCTTTCTCCAAGAATCTGTGTCGGATACCCTGAGCTAGTTGGTTAAGCTAAACAACAACTTGGACAGTTGGAAGATAAAAGCTTGTCTGACTTAGTTCATGTTAAGGGATATCTTTTGTGCGTGTATGTCTATTGAAGAAAGATGATATCTCCATTGATTGGTCCTGGTGATCAGTTGTTGGATCTATTGCCTTGTCAAGAATTTGACTTGAGTATGGGCTATCGTCAAGTCAAATCAGAACCAACGACTTTCGTAATGTTGTCTTACTCGTGGTTGATCCCTCGAGCATACACCATTACATCTTTTGGTCTGACCAATGCTATCACCGTGTTCACATGATGGAGGAAGTCCAATGATATGGAAAATTCTGATGAGTTGTTGTTGAGCCCATCAGCAGCATTTTGTCTCCCCCATGATTCATGTTGAACATCAACCTAGTGTTGAAAACCTTGTAAGCAATGCCTTCGTGTTCCGTTCATGAAGCTTATGCTTGGATGAAAGAAGTGACTTTCTCCAAGTTCACGTGCACTACGTGTAAGTTGCCGCCATGAATTTGAGAAAGGTTTGTTTTGTTTCCCTTGGAATCATCCCAAATCAGTCATGCATATGTGCGAAGTATTCTATGGTTTGGTAGATTAATTACATCCACTCCATATGTGTTCCTAGCACACCAAGCCACTGATTGGTTTGTTCAAGGAGAAGAAGTTTCTTCTTAGGAGCTAGACTTACGCAAGGACTTCGATATCCTCGTTGATGGTTCCCTCCTGAACTCAGTAGTGTTTCGTTGTAAGACTACCAGGTGGCCATGCTTGTCTAGGACAACGTGTTCACATGCTTGTAGCAGAACTGGCTCATGTTTTGCAGCTTACTATCGTAGTTCATTCCCCGAGAATCTCGCAACGTCATCTCGTCGATTTGTGTTGCAAACCTTCATTTTTCTTTCTAGACTTGATGAGTCTGGAATATCCTGACACCAACCAGATCTGAATCTCAGGCAGATATGATGGTTGGAACATTCCCAACATTTGTATTTTGTCCCAGCTTGCACCCCATTGTGCCAATTTTCCATGGGATGCCCTTCTCAGCAGTTGTTGTCTAGGATCATCTTCAAAAGTGGTCCTGTCATGGGTCCCATCCATTTCCGGTGATAAGCATAAGTCATCCATTGCGTTGTCTTCAACAAGGTAGTCCACATCATCCATTCGAATCCGGATATGCCATTCCTTTGAACTCCGCCAAATGATCGATTGTGATTGCCTTAGGCTGGTATAAAGAGTTTCAATGGTCTAGATATCAAAAGTAATTCTTTTTGCCACTTAAGGGAAAATTCTACGAGTCACCTCCCCTAAGGGGCCCCATTATGAAATCATGACAATTATTTCATCACTATCTTGAGATTTTGCCCCACCCTCTTCAGCGTGAGATTTTTGCCTACCCAGTAAAACCTTGTCATCTGCCTCTTTCCATCACTCCTAGTGTGTGATTCGCGTCTCAGCTCGTGAGATGTATCTATGTCTCATTCCGTGAGTTAATCCTGAGCTGCTCGACCTTTGAGAAGATCGATCCTTCTAGTGTTTCTTTTCCCTCTCGTTATCATGTTGGTAGGAGTTCCTGGAGCAAGACTTCGAGACAATGAAGGTGATCAAATCAACATTCCTATGGAGTGCATCCTGGATCGCGAAGATTGTGTTGGTCTTGTGTCCCTTTTGTCTTCTCACCTCACGTCCTAAATCTCGGGACGAGATTCCTGCTTAGTGGGGGTGAGTTGTCACAGCCCTAGAGTTTGATTGTAATTAGTTTCATAAGCATCCTTGCATCATGTCTATATTTGTTTGAAACTTGAAATGGGGATCGCCTAAACCCTAGCATCAAAGGAATTCACTAGGTTCAACTAAGATATTTTCAGCAAATCCAAATGGCTTTAAAAAATGTTCATCATTTTTGGAAAATGCTGGAAACAGTAACCAGAGGTGATGCACATTTTTCCATGACATATTTGGGATCTGAATTAAATCATACTCTATTTGAATTTGGGCACTTAAATACTATAAAATATTTAAAATGTCCAAATAATCCTAAACTGAAATGTTCTATGTTGGATATATTCCAAAGACTGGCCATGAGCAGTTTGGTGATTTTTGAGTGTGCCTAAGTATTTTTAATAAAGCCAAACACAATTACAGAAAATAGAAAAGAGAAATAAAAATAGGAAAAGAATAGAGGCTCACCTGGAACTTACCAGGCGCCCACCAAAGCCCACCTGGCCGGCCCAGTTGGCCAGCCCAGCCCACCAGCGCCACCGTCCTCAAGCTCCTGCTAGGAGGACAAGCGCGTGTGGTCGCCGCGCGCGGGCATGCGCCCTGGCCACCTCCTCTCTGCCTGCTTGCCCAGAAACCTCTGGGAGATGCCACGCGCCAGCCCCTGACTCTCTCACTCTCTCCCGTGCTTCTCCCCTCTTCCGCTTTCTCTCCCTCTCGCGCCCGAGCACAACCGCCGCCGCCGCTCGTCGTTGCCGTGGCCACCGCCTCCTCCTCGCCCCTCTGACGTGCCCGAGACCTCCGCCACATTGTCGTCGTCCTCTCCACCGAGCCATGGGAGCCGGGAGACCTCACAGCACCACCATCGGCATCGTCTCCAAGCTTCGGCACCGGCGCCGTATCCGACGATTCGCAGGCCACGGCGCGTCCTGCCCTCCTCGTCGCCTCTGCTGGAACCGGGGTGAGCCCCTCTCCGTTCCGCCTCTATTCTCGATGCCCCGCACGTCCTCCACCACTAGAGCCACCGTGTGCGAAGCTCGCCGCCGCACAGCCATGTCGCCGCCGTCGTTCTGCCTAGCGTATGCCGCATCCGAGCTCGTAGACGAGCTCCAAGAGGACCCAGGAGGCCGTGGCACACCTCATACGGCTTCCCCGTGCCTTGGAGTCGTGCGCCCGCTCGAGCGGAGCTCCGACCGCCGCCGCGAGCTCTGTTCCGGTGAGCTCCGGCACCCCCGCAGCCACCCACCTGCCTCTCTGGATGCGGGGGAGCACGGGCTACGCCCCGGTGGTCTCCGCGCGTCCAGCCGCCGCCGGTCGCGCTTCTGCGATGAGTTTCTGCCGCAGTTTTGGTCGCCGCCGGCCAAACTCCGGTGAGGGCCAACGTGGCCTCGCCATTATCACTAACCCCGCCAGCTGGACCACCATTAGACGCTGACAGCGAGCCCCGTAGCGGGTCAAAGACGTAGTCAACGTGGGATTACTTACTGTCTCACTGACCAGTGGACCCCACTGGTCAGGTTTGACCTGGACCCGATCTGTTGACCTGCTGACGTCACAACAACGTCATGCTGACGCGTTAACCTTTTTCTGGATCTATTCTTATTCAGGAAATTCCAGAAATTAGTTTAAACTTCAAAAATTCATAGTAATTCAACCATAACTCCAAATGAAACAAATTATATATGAAAAATGATCAGAAAAATCCAAAGAATCTGTTTATGGCATTTGCATGCATGTTAGAGAAACTTATATCCTCTGTTTAGGACAATTCAATTAAATGGCATTTAAGAAAGCACTTATGGGGTTTGAATTTGAACCTAGGGTTCAAACCAACTTCATTTAATATGGTTGCTAGTTGCATTAGTTCAATCAACATCATATTGCCATGTCATGAACATGCATCATATTGTCGCATTGCATTGACTGTGTTTCCTTCTTTATTGCCGGAAGTTGTCCTCTCTCGGTAGATGTGGTTTCGACAATGAGTTCGATGACACCGTTGAAGAGCTACACTATCTTCAGAAGTGCCAGGCAAGCAAAACCCCCTTGTTCATTCCGATACAATCCCACTCTCTCTCTCCTGCTCTCTTTTACTGCATTAGGACAACAACGATTCAACTATTACATGCTGCGGTAGTTGAACCCCTTTCCTCTGCATGACCTGTCATTGCCACAGTAAATAGATGAAACCCACTAGCATGAGTAGGAGTTGTTTGAGCCCTGATGTGCCTACTCATTCATGCTTGCTTGTCATGCCTGCTACTGCTTAGAGTTGAGTCAGGTCTGATTCACCGGGGATGAATCGGAGGTGTGTGAACATGTCCTACTGTTGAGAGCTAAGTGTGTGAACACGATTTGGTAAAGGTAGTGGCGAGAGGCCATCTAGGAGTACATGGTGGGTTGTCTCATTGAAACCGTTCTTAGGAACTAAGTTCTGTGTTAGTGATCCATGAACAACTACTACCACGCATTGGTCCTGAAACCAATGGACCCTCTCGACTTATTAACTGCCCCTGCCCTCTGTCTAGGAGTTGCAAGTAGTTTCTGGTGTTTGTAGGATATGTGTTGGCAGCCGTGTGTAGCACTGACCCTAGGGGTGGGCTATGATGCGGTAGATACACCGTGGCACGGTATACCGGGTGCCCGTTTGGTGTCTCGGGAACCCTGCACACATCGTTTGGGGCTGTGAGCAAAACTCCGTTCGGATCTCCTCGCGGATGGAACCCGAATAGGCGATAAACCTGGACTAGAGACTTGTGTGGTTAGTCAGGTCGTGGCCGAATCCCTCGCCAGGCTTCCGCTTGAAGGTTGCCGAGATACACGACGTGTACATGGTGGTAAGTGGCGAGAGCGTGTGTGAATAAGTACACCCCTGCAAGGTTATATATGATCTATTTGAATTGCCGTGTCCACGGTAAAGGACTTCTGGGTTGCCTGTATAGTTCATAGATAACTTGAAGAGGATACCCTAAAACTCGCAGGATAAGTGTGAGTGCTATGGATGGACTTCTCGTAGGGAGACGGGAGCGGATCCATAGTGGTGTATTGAATGGTGAATATGTGGACTCGTGTGCGCCACCTCAAAAGAGTTGCTAGCAGTCGTAGTTCAGGTTAGCCACTGAGTCAAAGCTGGCTTGCTGTAGTTAAACTCCACTACCCCTTTGTTGATACCGATGCATATGTAGTTAGTTCTGATGTAAGTCTTGCTGGGTACATTTGTACTCACGTTTGCCTATTTTATGTTTTTGCAGAGAGACTACAGTCTCGCTAGTAGTTCCGCGTGGACTTCGACGTTTAGCTTGTTACCTCAGTTACGATCTTGTGCCTCGGCAGGGTCTTGTAGATAGTCAGGCTTCTCAGCCTTTTTCATTTGTAGTTGTCTGTACTCAATCAAGTTAAGCTTCCGCATGTGCTTGTTGCTTGTATGCTCTGTATGTTGGGTCATGAGACCCATGTTTATAATATCTCGCTCCTCGGAGCCTATTTAATAAATACTTGAGTCGTAGAGTTATGTTGTGGTGCCATGTTGTATTCGCACATATTGAGCATATTGTGTGTATGATTGGAATGCTTGGTATGTGTGGGATCCGACAACCTAGTTGTTTATCCCTGGTAGCTTCTCTTATGGGGAAATGTAGTCTTGTGCTTCCATGATGCCATAGTAGTCCGCTACAACCCGGTTCACCGGAGTCCTGCTAGCCCAGCACTACTGCTCCGGAACACTTGACTGGTCAGCATGTGATTCACTTCGTTCCTGTGTCTGTCCCTTCAGGGAAATGTTACGCGGTGACATCCGGAGTCCTGCCTAGCCTGCTACAGCCCGGGTTCCCGGAGTCCTGTTAGCCCAGCGCTACATCCCGGATTCGCACGCTACTGACCGACATGCTCAATGTTGATTCATGTATGCCTGTCTCCGTAAGTTAGTGCCACTTTGGGTTCACGACTAGTCATGTCGGCTCGGGTTCTCTGTCATGTGGATGCTAGCGACACTATCATATACGTGAGTCAAAAGGCACAAACGGTCCCGGGCCATGGTAAGGCGACACCCGTGGGATTACCGTGCGTGAGGCCGCAAAGTGATATGAGGTGTTACTGGCTAGATCGATGTGACTTGGAATCGGGGTCCTGACAGCGTTGGTCCTGACATCAACCTAGTGTTGAAAACCTTGTAAGCAATGCCTTCGTGTTCCGTTCATGAAGCTTATACTTGGATGAAAGAAGTGACTTTCTCCAAGTTCACGTGCACTAGGTGTAAGTTGCCGCCATGAACTTGAGAAAGGTTTGTTTTGTTTCCCTTGGAATCATCCCAAATCAGTCATGCATATGTGCGAAGTATTCTATGGTTTGGTAGATTAATTACCTCCACTCCATATGTGTTCCTAGCAGACCAAGCCACTGATTGGTTTGTTCAAGGAGAAGAAGTTTCTTCTCAGGAGCTAGACTTACGCAAGGACTTCGATATCCTTGTTGATGGTTCCCTCCTGAACTCGGTAGTGTTTCGTTGTAAGACTACCAGGTGGCCATGCTTGTCTAGGACAACGTGTTCACATGCTTGTAGCAGAACCGGCTCATGTTTTGGATCTTACTATCATAGTTCATTCCCCGAGAATCTCGCAACGTCATCTCGTTGATTTGTGTTGCAAACCTTCATTTTTCTTTCTAGACTTGATGAGTCTAGAATATCCTGACACCAACCAGATCTGAATCTCAGGCAGATATGATGGTTGGAACATTCCCAACATTTGCATTTTGTTCCCAGCTTGCACCCCATCGTGCCAATTTTCCATGGGATGCCCTTCTCAGCAGTTGCTGTCCAGGATCATCTTCAAAAGTGGTCCTGTCATGGGTCCTATCCATTTCCGGTGATAAGCAAAAGTCATCCATTGCGTTGTCTTCAACAAGGTAGTCCACATCATCCATTTGAATCCGGATATGCCATTCCTTTGAACTCCGCCAAACGATCGATTGTGATTGCCTTAGGCTGGTATAAAGAGTTTCAATGAAATAGATATCAAAAGTAATTCTTTTTGCCACTTAAGGGAAAATTCTACGAGTCACCTCCCCTAAGGAGCCCCATTATGAAATCATGGCAATTATTTCATCACTATCTTGAGATTTTGCCCCACCCTCTTCAGCGTGAGATTTTTGCCTACCTGTAAAACCTTGTCATCTACCTCTTTACATCACTCCTAGTGTGTGATTCGTGTCTCAGCTCGTGAGATGTATCTATGTCTCATTCCGTAAGTTAATCCTGAGCTGCTCGATCTTTGAGAAGATCGATCCTTCTAGTGTTTCTTTTCCCTCTCGTTGTCATGTTGGTAGGAGTTCCTGGAGCAAGACTTTGAGACAATGAAGGTGATCAAATCAACATTCCTATGGAGTGCACCCTGGATCGCGAAGATTGTGTTGGTCTTGTGTCCCTTTTGTCTTCTCACCTCACGACCTGAATCCCGGGACGAGATTCCTGCTTAGTGGGGGTGAGTTGTGACAGTCCTAGAGTTTGATTGTAATTCGTTATATAAGCATCCTTGCATCATGTCTATATTTGTTTGAAACTTGAAATGGGGATCGCCTAAACCCTAGCATCAAAGGAATTCACTAGGTTCAACTAAAATATTTTCAGTAAATCCAAATGGCTTTCAAAAATGTTCATCATTTTTGGAAAATGCTGGAAACAGTAACCAGAGGTGATGCACATTTTTCCATGACATATTTGGGCTCTAAATTAAATCATACTCTATTTGAATTTCAGCACTTAAATACTATAAAATATTTAAAATGTCCAAATAATCCTAAACTGAAATGTTCCATGTTGGATATATTCCAAACACTGGCCATGAGCAGTTTGGTGATTTTTGAGTGTGCCCAAGTATTTTTAATAAAGCCAAACACAATTACAGAAAATAGAAAAGAGAAATAAAAATAGGAAAAGAACACAGGCTCACCTGGAACTTACCTGGCGCCCACCAAAGCCCACCTGGCCGGCCCAGTTGGCCAGCCCAGCCCACCAGCGCCACCGTCCTCAAGCTCCTGCCAGGAGTACGCGCGCGTGTGGTCGCCGCGCGTGGGCACGCGCCCTGGCCACCTCCTCTCTGCCTGCTTGCCCGGACACCTCTGGGAGATGCCACGCGCCAGCCCCTGACTCTATCACTCTCTCCCGTGCTTCTCCCCTCTTCCGCTCTCTCTCCCTCTCACGCCCGAGCTCAACCGCCGCCGCCGCTCGTCATTGCTGCCGCCACCGCCTCCTCCTCGCCCCTTTGACGTGCCCGAGACCTCCGCCACATCATCGTCGTCCTCTCCACCGAGCCATGCGAGCCAGGAGACCTCACAGCACCGCCATCGGCATCGTCTCCAAGCTTCGGCACCGGCGCCGTCTCCGACAATTCGCCGGCCATGGCGCGTCCCCGCCCTCCTCGTCACCTCTGCTGGAACCGGGGTGAGCCCCTCTCTGTTCCGCCTCTATTCTCGACGCCCCGCACGTCCTCCACCACTATAGCCACCGTGTGTGAAGCTCGCCGTCCCACGGCCATGTCACCGCCGTCGTTCTACCTAGTGTATGCCGCATCCGAGCGCATAGACGAGCTCCAAGAGGACCCAGGTGGCCGTGGCACACCTCATACGGCTTCCCCATGCCCTGGAGTCGTGCGCCTGCTCGAGCCGATCTCCGGCCACCGCTGCGAGCTCTGTTCCGGCGAGCTCCGGCACCCCCGCAGCCACCCACCTGCCTCTCTGGATGCGGGAGAGCACGGGCTACGCCCCGGTGGTCTCCACGCGTCCAACCGCCGCCGGTCGCACTTCTCCGATGAGTTTCTGCCGCAGTTTTGGTCACCGCCACCCAAACTCCAGTGAGGGCCAACGTGGCCTCGCCATTAGCACTAAACCCGCCAGCTGGACCACCATTAGACGCTGACAGCGGGCCCCGCAGCGGGTGAAAGCCGTAGTCAACGCGGGATTAGTTTCTGTCTCACTGACCAGTGGACCCCACTAGCCAGGTTTGACTTGGACCCGGTCTGTTGACCTGCTGATGTCACAACAACGTCATGCTGACGCAGTTAACCTTTTTTGGATTTATTCTTATTCAGGAAATTACAGAAATTAGTTTAAACTTCAAAAATTCATAGTAATTCAATCGTAACTCCAAAAGAAACAAATTATATATGAAAAAATATCAGAAAAATCCAAAGAATCTGTTTATGGCATTTGCATGCATGTTAGAGCAACTTATATCCTCTGTTTAGGACAATTCAATTGAATCGCATTTAAGAAAGCACCTATGGGGTTTGAATTTGAACCTAGGGTTCAAACCAAATTCATTTAATATGGTTGCTAGTTGCATTAGTTCAATCAAAAACATATTTCCATGTCATGAACATGCATCATATTGTTGCATTGCATTGACCGTGTTTCCTTCTTTATTGCAGGAAGTTGTCCCCTCTCGATAGATGTGGTTTCGACAATGAGTTTGATGACACCGATGAAGAGCTATACTATCTTCAGAAGTGCCAGGCAAGCAAAACCCCCTTGTTCATTCCGATACAATCCCACTCTCTCGCTCCTGCTCTCTTTTACTGAATTAGGACAACAACGATTCAACTATTACATGCTGTGGTAGTTGAACCCCTTTCCTCTGCATGACCTGCCATTGCCACAGTACATAGATGAAACTCACTAGCATAAGTAGGAGTTGTTTGAGCCCTGATGTGCCTACTCATTCATGCTTCTTTGTCATGCCTGCTACTGCTTAGAGTTGAGTCAGGTCTGATTCATCGGGGATGAATCGGAGGTGTGTGAACATGTCCTACTGCTGAGAGCTAAATGTGTGAACACGATTTGGTAAAGGTAGCGGTGAGAGGCCATGTAGGAGTACATGGTGGGTTGTGTCATTGAAACCGTTCTCAGGAACTGAGTTCTGTGTTGGTGATCCATGAACAGCTACTACCACGCATTGTGCCCGAAACCAATGGACCCTCTCGACTTATTAACTGCCCTTGCCCTCTGTCCAGGAGTTGCAACTAGTTTCTGGTGTTTGTCAGATATGTGTTGGCGGCCGTGCGTAGCGCTGACCCTAGGGGTGAGCTATGATGCGGTAGATACACTGTGGCACAGTGTACCGGGTGCCCGTTTGGTGTCTCGGGAACCCTGCACACATCGTTTGGGGCTGTGAGCGAAACTCCAGCCGGATGTCCTCGCGGATGGAACCCGAATAGGCGATAAACCTGGACTAGAGACTTGTGTGGTTAGTGAGGTCGTGGCCGACTCCCTCGCCAGGCTTCCGCTTGAAGGTTGCCGAGATACACGACGTGTACATGGTGGTAAGTGGCGAGAGCGTGTCTGAAGAAGTACACCCCTTCAGGGTTATAAATATCTATTCGAATAGCTGTGTCCGCGTAAAGGACTTCTGGGTTGCCTGTACAGTTCATAGATAACTTGAAGAGGATACCCTAAAACTCGCAGGATAAGTGTGAGTGCTATGGATGGCCTTCTCGTAGGGAGACAGGAGCGGATCCATAGTGGTGTATTGAATGGTGAATATGTGGACTCGTGTGCGCCACCTCAAAAGAGTTGCTAGCAGTCGTAGTTTAGGTTAGCCACTGAGTCAAAGCTGGCTTGCTGCAGTTAAACTCCACTACCCCTTTGTTGATACCGATACATATGTGGTTAGTTCTGATGTAAGTATTGCTGGGTACACTTGTACTCACGTTTGCCTATTTTATGTTTTTGCAGAGAGACTAGAGTCTCGCTAGTAGTTCCGTGTGGACTTCGACGTTTAGCTTGTTACCTCAGCTATGATCTTGTGCCCCGGCAGGGTCTTGTAGATAGTCAGGCTTCTCAGCATTTTTCATTTGTAGTTGTCTGTACTCAGACAAGTTAAGCTTCTGCATGTGCTTGTTGCTTGTATGCTATGTATGTTAGGTCATGAGACCCATGTTTGTAATATCTCGCTCCTCGGAGCCTATTTAATAAATACTTGAGTCGTAGAGTTATGTTGTGATGCCATGTTGTATTCGCACATATTGAGCATATTGTGTGTATGATTGGAATGCTTGGTATGTGTGGGATCCGACAACCTAGTTGTTTATCCCTGGTAGCTTCTCTTATGGGGAAATGTAGTCTTGTGCTTCCATGATGCCATAGTAGTCCGCTAAAGCCCGGTTCATAGGAGTCCTGCTAACCCAGCACTACTGCTCCGGAACACTTGACTGGCCGGCATGTGATTCACTTCGTTCCTGTGTCTGTCCCTTTGGGGAAATGTCACGCGGTGACATCCGGAGTCCTGCCTAGCCTGCTACAGCCTGGGTTCCCGGAGTCCTGTTAGCCCAGTGCTACAGCCTGGATTCGCACGCTGCTGACCGACATGCTCGATGTTGATTCATGTATGCCTGTCTCCGTTAGTTAGTGCCACTTTGGGTTCACGACTAGTCATGTCGGCCCGGGTTCTCTGACATATGGATGCTAGCGACACTATCATATACGTGAGTCAAAAGGCGCAAATGGTCCCGAGCCATGGTAAGGCGACACCCGTGGGAATACCGTGCGTGAGGCCGCAAAGTGGTATGAGGTGTTACCGGCTAGATCGATGTGACTTGGAATCGGGGTCCTGACACAAATGTATCCAAATCAGCCCCTTACGAAGCAACGCATAAACTAGGGTTTAAGCTTCTGTCACTCTAGCAACCCATCATCTACTTATTACTTATCAATGCCTCCCTCTATGCCCAAACAATGGTGAAGTGTCATGTAGTCGACGTTCACATGACCCACTAGAGGGATGACAACATACACCTCATCAAAATATCAAAAGATTACCAAATTCACATGACTACTAATAGCAAGACTTCTCCCATGTCCTCAGGAACAAACGTAACTACTCACAAAGCATATTCATGTTCATAATCAAAGGCGTATTAATATGCATAATGGATCTGAACATATGATCTTCCACTAAGTAAACCATCTAGCATCAACTACAAGGAGTAGTCAACACTACTAGCAACCCACAAGTACCCATCTAAGGTTTGGATACAAAGATTGGATACAAGAGATGAACTAGGGTTTGAGATAAGATGGTGTTGGTGAAGATGTTGATGGAGATTGACCCCCTCCCGATGAGAGGATCGTTGGTGATGACGATGGTGATGATTTCCCCCTCCTGAAGGGAAGTTTCCCCGGCAGAACAGCTCCGCCGGAGCCCTAGATTGGTTCCGCCAAGGTTCTGCCTCATGGCAGCGGAGTCTCGTCCCGAAAGCTTGCTTATGATTTTTTTCTCGACGAAAGACTCCATATAGCAGAAGATGGGTATCCACGAGGCAGGGGGGCGTTCCCAGGGGGTAGGGCGCGCCCCCACCCTCGTGGCTGGTGGGTGGCCCCCCTCTGGTACTTCTTGCGCTCAATATTTTTTATATATTCTGGAAATAACTTCCATGAAGTTTCAGGACTTTTGGAGCTGTGCAGAATAGGTCTCTAATATTTGCTCCTTTTCCAGCCTAGAATTCTAGCTGCCGTCATTCTCCCTCTTTATGTAGACCTTGTAAAATAAGAGAGAATAGGCATAAGTATTGTGACATAATGTGTAATAACAGCCCATAATGCAATAAATATCGATATAAAAGCATGATGAAAAATGGACGTATCATCTTTGCTTGATTTTATTTTCTCTGATTTGGAGTTTAGTGCAGGCACACGCAATAGCAGTGGTTTGATCAGACACATCCTCTTTAAGAAAATCCTTTGATCTCGACGACTCATCATCCACCAAATAAACCGTTGGATGGCAGCGTAACCCTAACTCCTCTTGATCTCAACTTTCTCTAATCCATCGTTAAAAAACTCCTTTGATCTTCGACTGATGAATTTGCGGTTGATGTGAATCCTTTAAAACCGGTTATTTTCATCCGAAAAATTGCAAACTTCTCGATCCCAGGAAGAGAAGTCAAAATAGTTTATATCTTAATCCGAGTTGGACTCTACATGTAACCCTCCCCTTCAACATATATAAGGAGGGGCAGGGAACCCCAAAGGGGGGAGAGAGAATCTTAAGGGTTACACATAACTAGGAGAGCCAGTTTACGGCGACTCCCTCGTGATGATAATGAGACCTAGCCACAAACAGCATGTAGGGTTGTTACCGGATGATGTTTCCTGGGGCCCGAAGCTGTCTAAATCCTTGTCTTCTGTTGTGTCTCTTGATTCTGCTCAACCCCTCTCAAGCAACCACATAGATGCGTTGGCCTCATGACTAAGTCCTCACACTAGGACATCTGTCATGATAATTCCACGATAGAAGGGTTAAGAATATCAGGTTAAAACAGGGGTTATGCAATTCTTATAGCTGGCGGTTTGTTTGAAAAACAAAAGGGACTAAGCCATGTTTTGCTGCAGACAGCCACCAGTTCATCTAGTATCTTTTTGACAGCTTCAGTAATTTCAGCATCAGTTAACTGAATGTCAGTGTGCCATTGAGGGTCTTTCAAATCCCCTGTGTACTCGCACATTAAACCGGGGCGACATCTTAAAGGCAAAATGCCCCAAGATATCCAGTAACGAACAAAGTCAAGGCTTGTTAAACCATTAGCCACAAAGGCTCTGAGCTTTGCAAGCTGTGGTGCATATTTGGCCCGTTCTTTTGCAGTCAGCCTTTGGGGAAATGGATGCGTATTGGTAAGACGGTGAGCACGATAACCCGGCAGAGGATTCTCGTCATCTGGGGACGTATCTTTGCAATAGAACCAAGTCTGGTTCCAATCCTTGGGGTGACTGTGATGCTTGGCGTGAGGGAAGCTGACATCTTTCCTTTTTTTTGAATTGAAACGCCGCCAAGTTTAGTATTGGGCCCATCTGCAAATTTAGTATGGCGGTTTAAATAGAAGAAGTCTTTGAACAATTCAACGGTCGGCTCTTTTTGCAGATAAGCCTCGCAAAACACTTGAAAATTACAAATATTGGACACAGAGTTAGGTCCAATATCTTGAGGGTGGAGTTGGAAGCTAGCAAGCACATCACGAAAAAAATTTGGTCTGGGCGGTTTAAAACATCGGCTCAGATGATCAACAAACACAATTATTTCGCCATCCTTGGGCTCAGGAGGATTCTCTGGACCAGGAGCTCTCCAATGGATTTCACTCTGTTTGGGTAAAGCGCCAGTTGCAACATAGCCGTTCAGATCTTCTTCCGTAATCCGGGACGGAACCCAGTTGCAGGCATAAAAAGACTTGGCCATTTCTTTGACAACCTGAAGGAAGGTTTGTGCCAGATTAAGATTCGTGATTGACAAACATAAAGCGTTGCAGGTTAGGAGATGGAAAGTGTTGAAGCATGCACGATGAACCAGATATCAGTGTTGTCAGAGGTAAAATGCCAAGCGATTGGCGGTTTAAGAGGGGACTAATGGTACCTGGCGGGTTATCATTTTCTAAAGTTAAACCGCCTACATTGATATTGAAGACAAAGATCTGAAATAACTATGTGATGGAAAAACAAGTTTCACAAGTTGGCATAATAATTTTGGATCTACCACGGTCAGAAAATGAAATTATATTTAGACTTAAATCACTACAAAAAAAATACACTTCCGTGATGATACGTGTTTGTCACAGTAGGTCGCTTTTTTGTCATGCATGTACATCCATGACAAATTTATGATAGAATCAAGATAGTCATACTTGTGCTGTCGTAGAAGTGTTCCATGACATTACCAAAATTATCATCACGGAAGTGTCCACTTCCATGACGATAAATCGTGCGTCACAGAAGTGCTTTCGTCAAGGGTGACCGACACGTGGCATCCACCGTAACGGAACGCCGTTAAGCTATCGGGTCAGGTTTTGGATCCGATAACCCGTTAACAGCCCCAACCAATGGGAAATTTCCACGTGTAAAATTCTTATTGGCCAGACGAAACACGTGTCAGCTCGTCAGTGGGTTAGATAGGCGCCTATGATACGTCGACACATGGCACGGACCAACAAAGGCCCATTCCTGTGAAAAGGCCGGCCGTTTGACTTGGTCAAAAGGTGATGGGCCGGGCCATGTAAAGCTTGTTAACGGCCTGTTCGCATATAGCCCATTTACAGCCCGCTAACCCAAGGCCCATTACGCCCTATCTGAATTAGGCCCAGTAGCGTCATCTGGGCCATCCAATATGATTCTAGCCCATTTTCACTTTTGGCCCATGTATGGCCCATGACGTCTTTCGGCCCATATGAGGCCCTATGTAACTCTTGGCCTATTAACGGCCCATGGTGAAACTGGCCCGTAATGAACAGTGTATCACTTTACACCCATTAACGGCCCGTGGTGAAACTGGCCCGTAATGAACAGTGTATAACTTGATACCCATTAACAGCCCGTTATTTCGTTGGGCCGTTTCCAACCCATGTTATCTTCGGCCTTCTCAAAGCCCATTTATTCTTGGTCTCATTCCAGCATTGATTTACTTAAGACCCGTTACTGTCATTTTCTGCTTGTGGGCCAAATTCAGCCTGTGGTTACAATCGGCCCGTTTGTGGTCCGTTAATACGTTGGGCCGTTTTCATAGCGTCATCAAAATACGGCCTATTAACGATGGCCCGTTACGGTCGGCCCATGAACAGACGATTCCAACTCTAGCCCGTTTATGGCCATAATGCGGCATGTTATTGGCCCATGTTTGGCCAATCGATCATACGACCCGTATAAGGCCCATTGATGATACAGCCTGTAGAAGGCCCATTGTTTCTACGGCCCGTAGAAGGCCTACTATTTCTACGGCCCGTAGAAGGCCCACTGTTTCTACGGCCCGTAGGAGGCCCAGTGTCACTACAGTAAATATTTGCCCATGGTTATTGTGGCCTAGTTTTAAAAAATAGGTTATTGCAGCCACTAGTTAACCGCGGAAAAAGAACTGCAATGACTACAAGCAAACAAATAAACAAGACAAGAAGGAAATAAATAAGCAAGCAACTAACGCTAGGCTATCACGGCTATTACACATATTACATCCACTGGGCATCAAAGTTCGCCACCAGTGCAAATATAAGGAACAAAGCAGCATATCATATACACTGGCCGTCAAAATTGGCCACCGGTGCAAATAAACGCGGCAGCAAAACAAGAGCATAACTGAAACAACTTCAGAAGAGCTCAAGAAACGTTATCCTGGGTATCCACCATGCTAGCAATAAGCTTAGCAAGCTGATTAGCTTTGTCCTATTTGGCGCTAAAATCCTCCAACGCTTGTTGTTGCACCAGAAAGTATGCATCTGAATGCTCCAGGGACTTCCGCAGTCCTTCCGCTTCTTTTCATAGCATAGCTGATCAATGTCTTTTAGCTTGTAGTTGATACTCAAGAAACCGAACTGATTCAGACAATGAGTTTGAATAGCTTGTGCAAGCGGTAGTGTCCGGTAACTCCAACACTAAACCAAGACAGGATGTGTCACTATCCTGAACCTTATCTGCATTACTTCCTTTATCGTTGCTTAATAAGGCACTCTTCCTCAATATTCTGTCAGCATTCTAAAAGAAGAAACAAACAGACACATAACAAGTTTAGCATGTACTAGTATATGAAACTCATTTCGGTGAACCAGTTCATTAGTAAGGTGGACAGGATTAAACTACCAAGTCTTCTATTGCCAAGTACTAGTACATAATAAAAGCATCAAACAAACATATATCTATGTCCTATGGTAGCAATGGAATCTTAAATTAGAACAGTTCTTCTTCAGGTTTAGGCACTTGTTCTACATGAACAGAGTACAGTAAGACGCGAGAATATAATACTTAAAAATAGAAAATGAGCTCATAGACCTTACCACATTCTTGGTTCGGGACCAGTACAGAACAAGGCGTTCCCAGTCATCGTCCAGTAAATGTGTCTCAGGAGAACGTAAGGGAATTTGATGAGTTTCTTTGCCGGTGAAGTACGTTTTCTTTAGGTAATTCCGATACTGCCACCAAGAATTCTTGAAGATAGCACAAGTATTAGCATAGGTTACCTCATCCTGAGTTTCCAAATCGGTCCTTCTCTATAGATAAAAATGGGAAAATTTGTTGTATTATAACCATCATGGAGGTAGGATGTATGGGACGAAGCAAAGTAATTGCCATGAATAACATTACTTACACATAACTCCTGGACAAACACCTGCAACTGGCATTTTCCTTCATCTTTAGTATAATATTTCCAAGATGGGAACATACGCACATACGATTTAACAACATCAAATGCGATAGATGCTAAACTACGACTAGCCGGTTGTGCTTCCTCCATAGGAATAGGCGTACTAACTGGTGGAGTTGGGGTTCGCCATGATAGTACTGGCCCTTTGGGCACTGGAGCTGCCTTACTAACTGCTCTTGTTTGGGAGCTCTGTGGTGGAGATGGTGTTGTGTCAACAGGAACTGGGTTACTATCGGCTGGGGTTGGGGTTAGATTGGGTGAAGCTGGTTCTCTGTCCATCCTAGTAGGGGTACAATCTGCGAGAGTTTGGGTTATGTGTGGAAGGGATGGTTCTTGTGCATGTACAACCGGGGTTCTATCTTCACCAAGAGGTAGCACTGTTTTATTTGAAGACCGTGTTTTTAGTCCACTAGACACTGGCATCACCCGCTCCAATTCAAATGGCTGATAAATAGGAAACATAGTTGAATGTACTTACATTGTAGGAGAGACAGATGCAATAGATAGTGTGGAAAAAAGAGGGCATGAAATAGTTGACATGTATATTGTTTAACTAAAACGGATAGCATGACATAATTTCACATATATGATGGCTATCTAAACTGGATAGCATAGCATAACATAATTCAAAGATATGATGAATAACTAAACAGGATCGCATGACATTATTCACCTACATGTTATCTAAGTAATCAGGATCGCATCATTTAATTCACATATGTGATTTATATGCTAAACAGAGGGCATTCGATATGATGTCTGAACTAAGAACATGGTGTTGAATATTGTGTATATGATGTCTAAACTATGCAATGCAAGACACCTTATGCATGATATGAGCAGTATAACCGTGCTAAGTTAGAGCATACACCTCAGTGGGGGAATAGGACTGGTCATCTGTCTCTGAATCCATCTCTAAGGAGCTATCGGGACCCAACAACAGATCTGCTTCGACAGGTAGCACCGTCTGCTCTGAAGGCGTTGTTTTCACTCCAGATTTTTCCATCTCCCACCAAAATGGCTGATTCACAGGAAGAGTAGTTTAATGTACAAACATTGTCAACAAATGGAAATGTAATGAAGAAAAGGATGGGCAAGATATCATTCAAATATATGATGCCTGGTTAAACAGGATGGCATTGCACATTTCACATATACTATGGTTGGCTAAAAGACATGAGACTACATAATCCCATATATGATATAGAAACTAAACAGGTGGCATTACAGAACATGTCTAAACTAAGCAGATGACATATATGATGTCAAAAGTAGGCACTACAAGGCAACATATGCATGATATGACTAACATCATCATGCCAAGGTAGAGCAAACACCTTGGGGGTAAATAGGAGTGGTCAGCGGTGTCTGAATCCGCCTCAGAACAGATATCTTCCTCTGGATTACAATCTAGAGAGGGGTGGGGAGGGTTTGCCATTGAACCCAGCATGGAGCGATGTCTGCATGACATTGTATTGCCGCACAAAACTCTTCTCTTTTTCTCTACATGTTCAGCATGACTGTGTACAATATCTGACATGCATACGAAGAAATATGGTGAGATTATGTAAGGAGAGCATGCAGAAATTTAGAGTGATGGTAACAACCAGTGGATCAATGTTTTTCCGTTGAACCAAAATAGCCCTAATGGATCGACATGAATGTATAGTAATAAGTGATGCAACAAGTGTACAACCTCTTTGCCGTAGCCGTGTCGACCTCAGCATCATTGGGTTGGTTGCTGAAGTAGTTGAGGCAGAGGTGGCTGTCGGAGGTGTGGACGAATATCTGAGGAATCTGTAGACGGCGTCCAGGGCACTGCTCTGTTGTGACGGATCATTCTGTCGTTGGAGCAGCTCTGGTGAGCCGTAAGACGTCAAGGTTGAAGCAGCACAAGAGAGACATCATCAATCTCAAGTGGGATTCTAATAGCATCTCCAATAGATGATGTAAAATGGATGTAAAATTAACATCACCAAAAACCACCTGACTACAACAGATGAGGTAAAAACTGTTGACTCTGAACTTAACTGTCGAAACTGAAATTTATTGTGGAATGTGAATGCTACTGTCGAAACTGAACGCAATGGTAGCAGAGAGGCACTTGACATGTAGTTTAGGGAGGGCCTATTGTTCATCTTCAACCTGCACCTCCCTGAGCCGCCAGCCACCACCGGTCGAACCGCCGGCCCCAGCACCGCCTCGCCGCCCCAAAACAACTCGCCACCGCCACCCCGGCCAGCCCTCTAGGCCCCCCGCCCCCACCCTGAACCCTAAGATAGATAGTGGGGTACCTCTCTGGCGAGCCCCCGTCCCCGCTGCGGGTGGTTCTTCCTTAACTCCGGCGAGTCCCCCCAACCCCTGAAAATCGACTGACCAAAAAGTCGATTCAGTCGGCTGAAGTGTGGCTTAATCGGAGCAGAGTAGCAGCACGAGCGAGGGGGGAGCAGCAGCAGCTGGGCGAGCGAGCGATCAAGCCAGAGCCAGAGCAGCAGCAGATCCGGCTGGTATGGATGCCACCGTCGAAGGGGCCTCGCACTAGGGGAGAGCCACCATGGAGATGTCGCCCGCGGCGCCGGCTTCAAGGTAGCCACTCCATGGGGGTGCGGGATGGAGCACCGTCGGCGCCGGGAGGTCGAGTTAAGGAGCACGTGCGATGCAATGAGTGTACAACCTCTTTGGTGGCGCCAAGTAGGCCTCGGCTTCGTCCGAGGAGTCGGTGAGGATGTTGCGGTTCCAGTGGAGCAGGTTAAGGCGGCCCTGTGGGGATGGAGCAGCCACGATAGACGAGGCGATCGTTGGAGCAGCTCCTTCGAGGTGGAGGACGGGGCGGCTGAACCGGCGGGATGGTGAGATGGACGACGGATCCTCATCCGGGGAGGTGGACGAGGGACGTCGAGCTGTTGCGGTGGACGACGTCGTCGGGGAAGAGGCTCCGGCTGGGCAGCGGTGATGTGGCGGATGGAGGAGGGTGGGGTGATACGTCTCCGTCGTATGTACTTTTCCAAACACTTTTGCCCTTGTTTTGGATTCTAACTTGTATGATTTGAATGGAACTAACCCGGACTGACGCTGTTTTCAGCAGAATTGCCATGGTGTTGTTTTATGTGCAGAAAACAAATATTCTTGGAATGACCTGAAACTCCACGGAACATCTTAGAAAAAACAATAAAAAATCCTCACCAAAGATGAAGACCAGGGGGCCCACACCCTTCTCACGAGGGTGCCCCCCCTAGGGCGCGCCCCCTACCTCGTGGGCCCCCTGGAAACCCTCCGACGCCAACTCCAACTCTATATATTTGCTTTCGGAGAGAAAAAATAAGAGAGAAGAAATCATCGCGTTTTACGATACGGAGCCGCTGCCAAGCCCTAAAACCTGTTGGGAGGGCTGATCTGGAGTCCGTTCGGGGCTTCGGAGAGGGGGATTCATCGCCGTCATCATCATCAACCATCCTCCATCACCAATTTCATGATGCTCACTGCCGTGCGTGAGTAATTGCATCGTAGGCTTGCTGGACGGTGATGGGTTGGATGAGATTTATCATGTAATCGAGTTAGTTTTGTTAGGGTTTGATCCCTAGTATCCATTATGTTCTGAGATTGATGTTGCTATGACTTTGCTATGCTTAATGCTTGTCACTAGGGCCCGAGTGCCATGATTTCAGATCTGAACCTATTATGTTTTCATGAATATATGTGAGTTCTTGATCCTATCTTGCAAGTCTATAGTCACCTACTATGTGTTATGATCCGGCAACCCCGAAGTGACAATAATCGGGACCACTCCCGGTGATGACCATAGTTTGAGGAGTTCATGTATTCACTATGTGCTAATGCTTTGTTCCGGTTCTCTATTAAAAGGAGGCCTTAATATCCCTTAGTTTCCGATAGGACCCCGCTGCCACGGGAGGGTAGGACAAAAGATGTCATGCAAGTTCTTTTCCATAAGCACGTATGACTATATACGGAATACATGCCTACATTACATTGATGAATTGGAGCTAGTTCTGTGTCACCCTATGTTATGACTGTTACATGATGAACCGCATCCGGCATAATTATCCATCACTGATCCGGTGCCTATGAGTTTTCCATATACTGGTTCTCGCTTATTTACTTTCCCGCTGCTACTGTTACAATCACTAGAAAATACCAAAAACATTACTTTTGCTGTCTTTACTTTTGTTGCCGCTACCACCACTATCATATTACTTTGCTACTAAACACTTTGCTGCAGATACTAAGTTTCCAGGTGTGGTTGAATTGACAACTCAGCTACTAATACTTGAGAATATTCTTTGGCTCCCCTTGTGTCGAATCAATAAATTTGGGTTGAATACTCTACCCTCGAAAGTTGTTGCGATCCCCTATACTTGTGGGTTATCAAGACTAATTTCTGGCGCCATTGCTGGGTTGCATAGCTCTATTCTTTGAGTCACTTGGGATTTATATCTGCTGGACACTATGAAGAATTTGAGAGATCCAAAAACCAAGATCTATCCCTCAACTACGAGGGGAGGTAAGGAACTGCCATCTAGCTCTGCACTTGATTCACCTTCTGTTATGAGCAAGTTTGCGACACCTACATCTGCTTCTGCTATTCATTCTGATATGTCGCATGTTATTGATGATGCCACCTCTGCTATGCATGATACTTATGATGAAACTGCTTCTATGCCTGATACTACTGTGCCCCTTAGTGAATTTCTTGATGAACAAATTGCTAGGGCTATAGAAAAAGAAATTATTGAATCTAAATACGATGATGATAGTGATGATGAAAATATGTCTGTTATTCCTGAGGGCTATCATTTTGATATGGAATCTTCTGCCGCTATTTTAGCCAGCAGAGATAGATATGAGCTTAAGAGGTTATTAATTAAATGGAACAAAGAATCACTTAGAGAGAAAATGAAACCTGACCCTGCTTTTGCTACTTCACATATTTGTGTTCCTGATAAGGATTATGAATTCTCTGTTGATCCTGATATAATTACTTTGCTTGAGTATGATCCGTTTTATGGCTATGAATCTGGAACTTTTGTGGCACATCTAACTAAGTTAAATGATATAGCTTCCCTGTTCACTAATGATGAGAGATCGCGTTACCTTTATATACTTAAAATATTTTCGTTCTCATTAAAGGGTGATGCTAAGATATGGTTTAATTCTCTTGATCCTGGTTGTGTGCGTAGTCCCCAGGATATGATTTATTACTTCTCTGCTAAATATTTCCCTGCTCATAAGAAACATGCTGCTTTGAGGGAAATATACAACTTTGTGCAAATTAAAGAAGAGAATCTCCCACAAGCTTGGGGGAGGCTTCTCAAGTTACTTAATGCTTTGCCTGATCATACTCTTAAGAAACCTGAAATACTTGATATCTTTTATAATGGACTAACCGATGCTTCCAGAGATTACCTGGATAGTTGTATTTGTTCTCTTTTCAGGGAAAGAACACCAGATGAAGCTGAAATTCTATTGAATAATATGTTAACAAATGAAAATAATTGGGCACCTCCTGAGCCAGCTCCTGAGCCAACCCCTGCTCCAATTACTGAGCCTATTCCTAAACCAACTCCGAAGAAGAGAGGTGTTCTATTTCTTAGTCCCAAAGATATGCAAGAGGCAAAGAAATCTATGAAAGAAAAAGGCATTAAAGCTAAAGACGTTAAGAATTTACCTCCTATAGAAGAAATACATGATCTTAATATACCGCCTATTGAAGAAACATGTGATATTACTTCTTTATTTACTGAAGAACCTCCTGATCCCGATATCCCGACACAGGTAGTAAAGGTAAATTCTCTCTATAGATATGATAAAGCTGAAGTCCCTCCTACTAAAATTGCTAGTCAGTGCTTGGATGAGTTTGATAACTTTATGTTTAAACAAGACAACTTCAATGCTTATTTTGGTAGACAATTAAAAGAACATGCTTATATGATTAGACGCTTGGGTGATTATATGGCTGATATTAAAGGTGAACTTAAACTTGCTAGCAAACATGCTTCTATGGTTACCACTCAAGTAGAACAAGTACTTAAGGCTCAAAAAGAAGTGCTTAATGAAATGAATAATAAGAAAATGATTATGTTGTTAGAGTGGCTACTAGAACTGGTAGAATGACTCAGGAACCTTTGCATCCTGAAGGCCACCCTAAGAGAACCGAGCAAGATTCTCAAAGAAATAATATTGATGTTCCTAGTTCTTCTAAAAAGAAGAAGAAGAAAAATGATAGAATTGTGCAAACTTCTAGGGAACCTATTGCTGAACCACCTGATAATCCAAATGATAAGTCTATGTCTGATGCTGAAACACAATCTAGTAATGAACATGAACCTAATTAAAATATTAATAATGAGGTTCATGATGATGCTCAACCTAGTAATGATAATGATGTAGAAATTGAACTTGCTGTTGATCTTGATAACACACAATCAAAGAATCAACGTTATGATAAAAGAGACTTTGTTGATAGGAAACAAGGTAAAGAAAGGGAACCTTGGGTTCAGAAACCCATGCATTTTCCTTTGAAACCATCCAAGAAAAAGGATGATGAGGATTTTGAGCGCTTTGCTGAAATGATTAGGCCTATCTTTTTGCATATGCGATTAACTGATGTGCTCAAAACAAATCCTTATGCTAAATATATGAAGGATATCATTACTAATAAAAGAAAGATACCGGAAGCTGAAATTTCCACCATGCTTGCTAATTATACTTTTAAGGGTGGAATACCAAAGAAACTTGGAGACCCCGGAGTACCTACTGTACCTTGCTCCTTTAAAAGAAATTATATTAAAACTGCTTTATGTGATCTTGGAGCCGGTGTTAGTGTTATGCCTCTCTGTTTATATCGTAGACTAGACTTGAATAAGTTGACACCTACTAAAATATCTTTGCAAATGGCTGATAAATCAACTGCTATACCTGTTGGTATTTGTGAGGATGTGCTTGTTGTGGTTCCAAACATTACTATTTTAACGGACTTTGTTATACTTGATATTCCCGAGGATGATAGTATGTATATTATTCTTGGAAGACATTTTCTTAATACTGCAGGGGCTCTTATTGATTGCAACAAAGGCATTGTCACTTTTCATGTTAATGGTAATAAGCATACGGTACACTTTCCGAGGAAACAACCCCAAGTTCATAGTATCAACTCTATTGGAAAAATTCCATCGATTATATTTGGAGGTTTTGAATTTCCTCTTCCTACTGTCAAGAAGAAATATGATATTCTTATTATTGGGGATGTGCATATACCCATTGAGGTAACTTAGTGTGATTCGAAATTTCTCCGGTTTCATGATTATCGGAATGAGTTTGTTAACAAGACTTCATCAACCTTGTTAGTGGATTCTTTTTGATGAGCATGAGACGGATGAAACTAGAAGCACAAACTTCTGTACCCTCTCTATACTTTCTGTTATTTATATTAAATAAAGTAAAAATAGTTTTTCTGTCTGTTTCCTGACTTATCCGTGCAATATAAAAATATCCCGAAAATAAAAGTCCTCAGAATTCCATGTCAATTTAATATGATTTTTTCGGGAATATTTGAGGATTTACTGTGCAAAAATTACTGCAGGAGGAGCTGCCACCTGGCCACGAGGGTGGTGGGCGCCCCCCCCCTAGGGCGCGCCCCCTGCCTCATGGGCCCATGGTGGCCCTCCTCCACTTATCCCAGCACCCATCTTCTTCCTCTATCTCACACAAACCCAAAAAACCAACTCAAGCACGAGTTCCAGCCACTTTTGCTGTGATTTTTGATCTCCTTGCTCAAAGCACCTCTCGCAAAACTGCTTGGGGAGATTGTTCCTTGGTATGTGACTCCTCCATTGGTCCAATTAGTTTTTGTTCTAGTGCTTTATTCTTTGCAAATTTGCGCTGCATAGGTGACCATGTTCTTGAGCTTGCATGTCAAATTTATATGGTTCTAAGTAGTTCTAATGCTTGATATAGGCTCTATGCACTTGTAGGAGTAGTTGCTATCAATATTATTGAGTTTGGTTTACTTTTATTTTGAAGTTACTAAAAATTTCAGAATTTTTCAGAGAAAAACAACATGCTTAGGAAGATGTTCCAAGGTGGTTCCTCTAAGAAGCAAGGACCCAGGATTGCTATGCGCGATGCTGACGAGGATCCACCAAGAGACGCTCCAGTACGGCCTTGCGAATGGCCGTCGGAAAATTTTATGGACCGTGCGGGAATTAAAGAAGAATTCAAAGCATATTTGTGCAATGCCGGTCTTGAGGATTTTGAGGCTAACAAATGCCCCCAGTATTATGATCTCACAAGTTCATTTGTGAGGAGGTTTGAGTATTCATCTTCGCGTAATTCTCCTTCAGTCATGTTTGATCTTTATGACAAATCTTATACCATGGACTTAGAGGATTTCACTTCTGCTTGCAAACTTCCATCATGGGGTAGTGTTAGGGATCCCCCTAAATCTGAATTTAGAAACTTTCTTGCTAGTATAACTGTGGGGGAATCTAGAGATATAACGCAGGCTACCATAGGGAGCATTCACTTTCCTGCTATACATTATTTTGCTCTCTTCATCGGTAGATGCATAAATGCTAAGGATGAAGCATGTCACATGTGTGTCCCTGATCTTAGCATTCTTAGGAGTGCTGTGTTAGGAGACCAATCTTATCATATGGGAGCCATTGTAGCTCGTAGGTTGCATCATAATAGACATAATGGAGATTTCTTTGGAGGAATTTATGCAACCCGCTTAGCTCATTTTCTTGAGATAGACATTCGTGAGGGTGATATGGAGTTGCCTCCTGCATATTTAGATTATGACTCTATGGCTTCGCACCAGTTTGTCGAGAGGCCTGAATCACCTCTCTTATATCGTTTAATTTTTGATAAACGACGTGTTTTCCGTATTACTCTCCCTGCTCCTGCCTTCTTTGATTCACAGACAAAAGGAAGATATGTTATTACCAGAGAGGAGGCAGAAGAGTACGAGAGGAGAGCGGAGGCAGCTCGACTCCACGCTGCAGCACAGCAGGCGATAACCGCTGCACATCAGTATGATCCCAACTATTCCTCCTCATCACAGTACGACCCCAACAACTATTATTATGGATATCCGCCAGGCCAGCCGTGGCCATAGACCAACTTAGGCCAAAAGCCTAAGCTTGGGGGAGTACGTATTTCTCACCGACATTACATTTATGCTCACACACACTCATTGCTAGATGTCGGTGCTCATACTTTTTCACTATAATATCCATGCTAGTTTATTTTCTTTTTCCCGTTCTCTCCTTGTGTGTTTGTTAAACCTTAAGAAAAACAAAAAAATAGTAGTAGTTTATTTTTCTGCTGTAGTAGTAATAATTAAAAAGAAAACCCAAAAATATTTCCCGTTCTTCTTTTGCTTGTTGGGAGCTTTCCCGTGTAAATAGTTTTATTTCTTTTCTTTTCTTTGGGGGTCAGTAGGAGCAGACCATAATTAAATTGTTGAAGTGGCTCTTATATGCATTATTGTTGATTTAACCCAGAGCCCATATTGCCTTGTCTTCTCCTGTTTATTGAATGCTCGCAGATTCCAGCTTAGTCCAATGCACATGCACTCTTATTATTATTCACACCGTTCGGTCGTGCAAGTGAAAGGCAATTATGATGATATATGATGGACTGACTGAGATGAGAAAAGCTGGTATGCACTCCACCTCTTTTGTTTTTGTAAATATGATGAGTCCCTCGTTCTTGATTCAGCTTATTATGAATAAACATGTTTGCAATGACAATTAGAGATCATAGTTGCTTGTGCCATGCTTGATTAGGTATGAGTTATAATGGTGTACCTTGTGTGCTAACATGCTATTGAGATGATTATGATGTGGTATGATGGGGTGGTATCCTCCTTTGAATGATTTAAGTGACTTGACTTGGCACATGTTCACGCATGTAGTTGAAACAAATCAACATAGCCTTCATGATATTTATGTTCATGGTGGATTATATCCTACTCATGCTTGCATCCAATGTTTATTAATTTTAATGCATGTACATGGCTATTGTCGCTCTCTAGTTGGTCGCTTCCCAGTCTTTTGCTAGACTTCACCTGTACTAAGCGGGAATACTGCTTGTGCATCCAATCCCTTAAACCCCAAAGTTATTCCAGATGAGTCCACTATACCTTCCTATATGCGGTATCTACCTGCCGTTCCAAGTAAATTTGTATGTGCCAAACTCTAAACCTTCAAATAAACATTCTGTTTTGTATGCTCGAACAGCTCATGTATCAACCAAGGCTGTTCTTATCTTCCATGTTAGGCGGGTTATTCTCAAGAGGAGTGGACTCTGCTCCTCACTCACGAGAAAATGACTGGTCACTGGGATGCCCAGTCCCATGCTTTATGCAAACTAAATCAAAATTAATTGCAAAAAAAACTCCCCCTGGGACCTGATGTATGTTGGAGGCACTCGTTGTTTCGAGCAAGCCACGGATTGATGCTTGTTGGTGGAGGGGGAGTATAAACTTTACCACTCTGTTTGGGAACCGCCTATAATGTGTTTAGCATGGAAGATATCACCATCTCTTAGTTGTTACATGACAATGAAAGTATACCGCTCAAAATACAATTTATCTCTATTGCAAAACCGAGCTCTGGCACCTCTACAAATCCCTGCTTCCCTCTACGAAGGGCCTATCCAGATACTTTTATGTTGAGTCATCACCCTCTTATCAAAAAGCACTAGCAGGAGAGCACAGCCGTCATTTGCATTCATCACTGTTAATTTATATTGGGTATGACTATGATTGGATCTCTTTTATCATGAATTACAATGTCTAGTTAGTCCTTGATCTTTAAAGGTGCTCTGCATTTATGTTTTGCGGTCTCAGAAAGGGCTAGCGAGATACCATCTTGTTATATCATATTATGATTGTTTTGAGAAAGTGTTGTCATCCGAGATTTATTATTATGACTTGCTAGTTGATTATGCTATTGATATGAGTAATTGTGAGACCTGAGAATTATTGCAAATGTGGTTAGTTATGATCTATGATGAAAACTTGAATGCTGGCTTAACATAGTTACAACAACAAGAGCAAACAGAGTTTGTAAAAGTTTTTCTTTCTTTCTTTCAGTTTGTCAACTGAATTGCTTGAGGACAAGCAAGGGTTTAAGCTTGGGGGAGTTGATACGTCTCCGTTGTATCTACTTTTCCAAACACTTTTGCCCTTGTTTTGGACTCTAATTTGTATGATTTGAATGGAACTAACCCGGACTGACGTTGTTTTCAGCAGAATTGCCATGGTGTTGTTTTATGTGCAGAAAACAAATATTCTCGGAATGACCTGAAACTCCACGAAACATCTTAGAAAAAACAATAAAAAATCCTCGCCAAAGATGAAGCCCAGGGGGCCCACACCCTTCTCACGAGGGTGGGGGGCGCCCCCCTAGGGCGCTCCCCCTACCTCGTGGCCCCCCTGGAAACCCTCCGATGCCAACTCCAACTCTATATATTTGCTTTAGGAGAGAAAAAAAATAAGAGAGAAGAAATCATCACGTTTTACGATACGAAGCCACCACCAAGCCCTAAAACCTCTTGGGAGGGCTGATCTGGAGTCCGTTCGGGGCTCCGGAGAGGGGGATTCGTCGCCATCGTCATCATCAACCATCCTCCATCACCAATTTCATGATGCTCACCGCCATGCATGAGTAATTGCATCATAGGCTTGCTGGACGGTGATGGGTTGGATGAGATTATCATGTAATCGAGTTAGTTTTGTTAGGGTTTGATCCCTAGTATCCATTATGTTCTAAGATTGATGTTGCTATGACTTTGCTATGCTTAATGCTTGTCACTAGGGCCCGAGTGCCATGATTTCAGATCTGAACCTATTATGTTTTCATGAATATATGTGAGTTCTTGATCTTATCTTGCAAGTCTATAGTCACCTACTATGTGTTATGATCCGGCAACCCCGAAGTGACAATAATCGGGACCATTCCCGGTGATGACCATAGTTTGAGGAGTTCATGTATTCACTATGTGCTAATGCTTTGTTCCGGTTCTCTATTAAAAGGAGGCCTTAATATCCCTTAGTTTCCGATAGGACCCCGCTGCCACGGGAGGGTAGGACAAAAGATTTCATGCAAGTTCTTTTCCATAAGCACGTATGACTATATACGGAAGACATGCCTACATTACATTGATGAATTGGAGCTAGTTCTGTGTCACCCTATGTTATGACTGTTACATGATGAACCGCATCCGGCATAATTATCCATCACTGATCTTGTGCCTAAGAGTTTTCGATATATTGGTTCTCGCTTATTTAATTTCCCGCTGCTACTGTTACAATCACTACAAAAAATAACAAAAACATTACTTTTGCTGTCTTTACTTTTGTTGCCGCTACCACCACTATCATATTACTTTGCTACTAAACACTTTCCTGCATATACTAAGTTTCCAGGTGTGGTTGAATTGACAACTCAGCTGCTAATACTTGAGAATATTCTTTGGCTCCCCTTGTGTCGAATCAATAAATTTGGGTTGAATACTCTACCATCGAAAGCTGTTGCGATCCCCTATACTTGTGGGTTATCATGGGGTTTCGTGGCTGGAGCGGAGAGGTTATGGTGGCATGGGATTTCGAATGGCGAAAAGGGGGCGATGGGAGGGGGTGAAGCATGACTTAGGAACGCGCTTGTCCAAAATGTAGGGTGTGTTACAAAAGTACCCCCCACCGATTTGAACTAGCGGCCCTTTCGGCTCAGGCTTAGAAGGGGGATTTCGCGTGTCGGAATTTGGCAGCTGGAGGGAGTTTTCGCGCGCGTTGTAATTTCGGGATAGCAAGGTGCGGGTTGTGAAGGTGCCAGTTTTGGGAGCATGATATCTGAATTTTCGGGATATAACAAGACGCGGGTTGAATTTTAGGGACAAGCCTAACGTGTAGTAATATTGTACTTGTACGTACAAAATCAATTCGCACTTCCCTCAACCAAAAAGAAAACAAAAAAAATAAAACTATTCACACCACACAAAGAGAGAGTCTTGCCCCGTTTTACTATAGAAATGCTATTCAAAGCTACTCCCTCCTTCCATCTATATAGGGCCTAATGCGTTTTTCGATGCTAAATTTGACCAAATATTAGAGCAATGATATATGACATGCAACTTACACAAAGCACGCCGTTAAATTCGTCTGTGAAAGGTTCTTTCAATGATATAATTTTCACATTGTGCATGTCATGTACTATTAATCTTGTCAATAGTCAAAGGCGGTCTTAAAAATCTCATTACGCCCTATATAGATGGAAGGAGGGAGTATGAATCCATCTTATGTCCGATTAAATTTTTTCGCTTGCTCTATAATGCATGTAACCTACTCATACCAACATTTTAGTGCATTCCAAATGTCTATACTACCGCTGCAATTCGAACTAAATTTGAATTCGTTTCTCTATTTCAATAAGAATCTACAATCATGATTGTTGCCAACTTCAACCATCATAGTTTCCTTGCTATCCGCCAGATATAAATCAGACGGCCTATAATGCAGGATGGCAGGCACACCATCATCAACAACTCCCTTCTTTTATAAGAGTAGAGATAAAATATATTAAATGTAGTATACCATGTTCATAACCACACCATGTGTATCACCGTTATATATATTCACACATCCGGCGGTTTGAAACACTATGATAAATTCTTCAAATATCCGAATTCGCTTTTTATAATGAAGTATATATGATCTCTATTCGTCTTTTACATCCACACAACCCTCTTATCTTTGTAGCTAGCGCTAACTTTCTCTTGTGCATGCACACGCCCGCATCCCTCTCACCCTCCCTCAGCATTATCTAGCTCCATCGTGCAAATTCGTCTTTTCACTTTAGGTCGTTCACCCACGGTGTGTGTAGGCCCCCCAGCTCCTTCTTTATGGCACACATCGATCGATATGCCTCTCTAGCCAGGTATGCCTAGCACAAACACAAGCTTCCCCTCTTCTCTTGTCACCGTCCATGCCTCACTCCCACCACTCTTTTCATCGTTTTCGTACACACACACTCCTCCCCCTCCATATAGTATGCCTCTCGTACCACCTCCTACATGCATCCCTCTCTCTCTATCCTTATCCCCATGCCTCATTTGCTTCTAACACACACATGCATGTATACCGATCGATCTCCCAACATATACCTAGATCGACTTTAACTACCCCCCATCGATTGACGTACCTCACAAATTATGTCTCTCCTTTCTCTTACAAAGGGAGATTGCTCTTCCTATGTAGTTATGTCTGCTTACCACAACCACATCGTCCCCCCTCATCATTCGTGCATGCCTCCTGACCCGTCTCTCACACGCACGTGCGCAGACAACAAGCAGCCATCTCCTCTCTTATTGATATTGTGGGCGTGACCTCCGTTTGTCTAGCAAGCCTATCCCACCATTTGTTAGAAGCAACTCCACTACCACCCCCTCCAATACTCTAGCTCTGTCTCTCTCCCAACCTTATTTATCTCCTGCACATATGCATGGATGCCGATCGATCTCCCTTAATACATGAGGCAGATCGATCTCCTTAATACATGAGGTAGGCCTCTCTCCTCCTCCACACATATACCAGCCATTGTACCTCTATAGTTAATTGGGCCTCCCTCTTCCCCCACCACACACCGATAGTCGAGCGCTGCAGGTAGGTATCCATGCCACATAGACAAAGTGCACATGTCCCATCTCATGTTCTAGTAGGCCAGCCACTCTATATCTTTGACATGGGCACACACAAATTCGATGGCACTCTTTATCGATCGCGCGCACATAGACACACACACACATCATCCCTCTCTTCGATTCTATGGACACCTCAAGCCGATGTTACCTCCACTCTCTTCTCGTGGATCGCCCCCTCTATATATATGTTATATCCAGGACTCTATTTCACACACATTGCATATGTTAAATTTTTTGATTAACCCCCCCCCCCCACACACACACACACACAAAAACTCTCAAGAACCCACACACTATATCTCTATAGGTTTGTATCTCTCTCACACAACCCCACTTAGGTGGTGCACGTATACAAGAAGAGAATAGGTGCACCGTGCACGTACTCACGCTTCGTGCCCAGCCACACCCGCGCGGGTACACAGTGGAGCTCATTTCTGCGTAGAAGCTGAATTTGTTTTTGAAACATCAAGTGGCCAGAGTCTCGAAAACTTATTTGCCCATTAGTGACTTGTCAGGGCGGTAGATTTTAGTTTGTACAATAATGCTGCATCCACCTAAAGTAACGAAAGTTCTTACGTAAACTTCCTAGTAATTCCCTCTTTGTAGGTGCAACATTACTCCTAACATTTATAATATCAGTTTGAAACTTGTAATATTGCCGTGTCCTATTCCTGCATTTTCAAAATCCTGCGAATCAAACAGGTCCTGAGTTGGTGATGATGTTGTGCCTCCCATCTTTCACCAATAGCCGTCAGATCTAGATCTGATGCATACAAACCAAGCTTCTCCATTTTTGCAAAAAGAAGTCCGCACTTGTTCCCTATTTACAAACAACTCCTTGTCTCTCACAATCTAGGAGTAGAAGGCTATGGAAAAATCTGGCGCGATGGCCGCTGCCGGAGCCGTCCACCCCCAATCTTGGTGTTCCGTGCAATGCACGAGCATCTACGCATGGGAAATTATGTCGAACAGGGCTAGTTGTAAGCAGGCTAGCTCTACAGCCATGATGATAGTGACTGCAGACGGTGAGGCTGACTATGGTATGCCAAACACGGCGCCTATACTCAGGTGTCATCTCTGGTGCAGGGTCTTGTCACTTCACTGTGAGGAGCAGCACGTAATAATTTGACCAACGGGTAGTACAGTGCTAGTACTCCTACTACTACATTGGTAGTACTACTACTAGTACTAGTAGCACCACCGTCTGGATTTAGGAGTACTACCACGTCCACCGGCACCGAGGAACGTCTCCAGGTAGTATTTCTTGAGGCCGCCAAGGCGAGGGGCCGCTTGGACGACAACTTCGTCTCCTTGTTCAACGAGGTCCTCATCGGTTTCCTCGACAAGTTCACCATCGTCAAGAAGCTTGTGGACGACTTTGACGTAAGCCTCCAGCCGACGCGCCCAGGCTCTGCGATGCCTGCCACCCTCAACGGCCACTATGGTAACAACCTCTTCGACGCACTGGTGGCCCTGTGACTGCCCGCCGTCGCGCCGGAGAATGTCCACCTCGAGGTCGCGCTCGCCGCGCAGCGCCTGGCGCAGCAAGACACCATCGACATAATCACCCACGTCTACGCGCAAATCGCCCACAAGGACTACTACATGCAAGAGGAGGACGATAGGACGCTGGCCTTCTTGGAGCGCAGGGCAACCTTGGACGGCACTGTTCAGAAGCACGTTGAGCTCGCCGCCAACGCCGCTGCTCCTCACACGTCAGTTGGTGACCCGGCGCACTAGGGCGTGTGGATGTCGTTGAACGTTGATGGATCCGTATGTATTTTTATCTTTCCGTCAAATCCATATAGTAGTGTATGATACTATAGTAATTATCTTACCTTTTGCATCAACTTCATAATTTTCGTATGTACTCCATGCATGAACGGCGCCAGAACCAAACTTCTCATTACTCTAGAAAAAATCGTTATTTTCTATCTATCGGTCGCGCCATGGAGCAGAACCAAATTTTACAAGTTACGAGTTCAAAAGGAAAAGCCTGCTGTGTTCGCGTCGCTCCCCCACACGGTTAGTCCGGCACTCCGCTCAAGCGGGAATGCGTGCGGTGTTGCATTTTCACTTACAAGTGGGACCGCTGTTGAGCAAACCGACTATCGGCAAATCCCCACCCTGCCCACCGCGCGATGCTGAGAAAATAGGAGGGAGAAGAGATGGATGTAGCACGGACTCCAAGAAAATTGGTGTCAGATGGGACTCGTGTGGGTGGTGTGTGCCGTACTGCTAGACGTGAATGCTACTGAGTTATGGCCCATGCCACCCCACTATATCGAGCCTATATCGAGATACGTAGAACAAATTTCCTGCAGTCCGTGCTCAGCCCTCCTCTATCTCTCTTCTCAGCCAGCCAGCGGACGCGCGGAGCCCATCGTCTGTTTGCTCACATGCGGCCCCACATGTCAGTGAAAACGCAAAAGGACCCACTGAACCTGCACATCTTTCACCTCGACGTGCTGGTGACAAATCCAATTAAGATCTTGGGTGGCCGCTTTTGGAGTTACTCAATAGTAGTAAGATTCTATTTACAGTTTAACCCAAGATGCACATCTCGTGGCTTCAACTACCACTCTATTTTCTTTCATGACACGACCTGGATGCTGGATGTCCCACATGTCGGCAAAAGGAGGAAGAACCCAACCAAATCTTCGGTTCTGCTGTCGGATGAGATTAGTGCACTTGTTGATACTCCTACTAGAATAGAGGCTAGACATGAGACTAGATGCGAGGAAGCAACGTCTACTTCTTTACACTCGAAGAAGAAAGAAGCACGCAAGATCGAGCCTCCGTAGATCAACAATGAATGCATCGAGAAGGCACTAATCCAACTTACAGCACTTGTAAAATGTATTCTTGTGGTTCTTGTTTTCTTTGGTCTTGCTTTTCTAGTCAAAATTATCATTGGAGTTCATGCAAAACGGAGGTCCATTTGGGGTCATGCGTTGGAGTTCACGTTACAAGTGGGACCGCAGTTAAGGAAACCGACTATCGGCAAACCCCCACCTCGCCCGCCACGCGATGGCTGAAGTTAGAGAAACGACGAGGTTGAAGAGATTGCTCTAGCATGGACTCCAAGAAATAATATGGTGTCAGATGGATGTCGTGGTGGTGGCGTGTGCCGTACTCCTGGATGTGAATGCTTGTTCTGGCCCATGCCACCCTACTACTCCTGCTACTTACTCCTACTAGTATATAGTATACTAGTATCGAGGATTTGAGGTGCTGGTTACGTACAACGAACACATTAACATATGGCTACAGTAAAAACACCCGCCCGACGCGCGAAGCATGTGAAGCTAGTAATACAAATTTAGAGAAGCGACTCGAAAGCCATTCATAAATTTAGTAAGTTTATCACAGGCATATCATTTTATTACATACAACAGGTCATCAACCCACATCGACAACGTGGATACATTATAAATACTAAAGTTTTCACCACACAACAAATAACAAGCCATGAAATGAACTTCAACTGAACCATCCCGTGGCGTTGGAAACACTTGCTTTGAACCACAAGTGATTCTCTGGGACGGGCCATCCATTGTCGATCTGGAGACCAACGCAGGACTGATCATCCAGGCTGAAGCGGCCTACTATATAAGTACCAGGGTAGGGAACCACCCAAATGTCCGAGGTATAGACACAGTTGCTTCTCATAAATGTGTCAACAACAGTTGGATCGCCTTTCACCATCATCAGATAGTTTTGTCCAAGGAAGAGCGAGTTTTCTCCAAGACTAACAATTTTGTGCTAGGGAGAAGGAGTTGGCGCTAGCACACTAGTATCCATCCCGAATACCATGCAACCGGTGTTGGAATAGGTCTAGAGAGTGCGACCATGGGAGACACCTGCTTCCTTAGCAGTAACATCATCAGTGGGCTGTATACACACAAGAAGAGGTGATCCATCGGAATTAGTTGCCAGGCGCCATAGAGTATATCGGCGCTGCTCGTCCTCATGCTCGTGATCATCACCATCGTCATCTCCCCTTTGGTTATAAATTTTTCAAGTATTGGTGGCGGGATGTTCACAGGACCTTGGAAACACAAGAAGAAGGTTAATTAGTAAAGGGAAACTTGCTAACCCGCATGCATGTGGATGAAACAATTATAATTACGGTGGAAGACAAATGTACCGAAACTACTAGGATGCCATGCAAAAATAGTGCCACGAGTGGTGGCAGCAAACACAAGGCCCTCGTATTGAATTGCATCACAGTACTCATCCGTGTACAAAAACTGATTTTTGAGCAATATCCATCGAGTCGAACCACGAAGGACGATAACAAGCTTGTCGAAGATAGCAACAACTTGATAGTTGTTGTAATTCCAAGAGCGGTTGAGAACTCGACAAATTTCTATCTTCCGTAGAAGACAGTCTCCATGATCGTATTTGAACGTGTGTACATTACTGATGTGCTCAACCTCTGGGCAGTGTGCTGAGATTTTTGGAAGTGGAACCCGGTGACGAGTGTACACATACACAAGTTCCCACTCGCAGTTGGACCCAATGTAAACAACCCAATCCCCATTTGCGCCCGCCCAAGCCTTGCCCTCAAGCGATGGCATCTTAACATCATACGTATCATTATCAAGTGGCATCAACTGGCACAGGGCGAGGCCTCCGTCGTGCCGGCGCCAGTCATCAGGGTCACGGCGAAGAAGATAGGGGAGATCAAACCGCTCCTTGGCTCTTGGGTTCTTTGTAATGATGTTATTAGTTGAGTCGAGAATGGGCTTGAACGAACCTGACATGCTAGCCGAGGTGATGATGTCGCACCGATCAATGAGTTCCTCCACCATGTCATCTTTCAGATCGGGGCAAGAATAACGGGGTCGTTTCCGGCCTCTCCCTCCATGGAGAAGACGATCGAACAATGGCAGAAGAAAGGGTGAAGGGCTAAAGGAAAATGGAGGAGGGAGACGAAGAGCGTGCCACAGCAGTTCCAGATCGAGAGGGAAAGGCGAAGAGTCGATGGACGGTTGCGAGTTTTCCACGGTTCACAAAGAGGCGCCTCGTCCTACACGTCCGTTCAGAAATACTCCTACTACTCATCATCGTCTCACTAATATGTTGGAACGGGACCACATGTCAACGAAACATGGTGTGTAATTTCTCGTGCAAAATGCGATCTGGCCGCGTTGGCCCGAGGTGTCGCATTAGTTATCGACCTTTATTTTTTTAATGGCGTGCCGATCAGTTTTGAAGCACGACTAACTGGTACTGTACATGGAGAGGATGACAGCAGGGACCCGCCAAGGTCATGGCAGTACGCAAGCAAGTGCCTCCTTATTTCAAGCCAATAAAAAATGGCTCCTCCTAGTGGATTTCTGACATCTGGGTCCCATGCCATTGTCAACATAGTCAATAAATGAGAGAATTGCACAACAAGCGGCCGACACCAGGGACCCAGCAGCTCGCCCAGTTATTTTTGTTTTGGGTTAATTTGATAAATGCCACTCCAAATCTGGTGTATCCGAGAAATGCCACTGCAATTTCCAAACTTTGAAAAATGCCATTTCATGCCATTTCTAGTGGCATTTTTCGAAGTCTGGAGTGGCGTTTTTCAAAGTTTGCAAACTGCAGTGGCGTTTTTCAAAGTTTGCAAAAATTGCAGTGGCATTTTTCAAAGTTTGGAAATTGCAGTGGCATTTTTATGAATCGCCATAATTGGAGTGGCATTTGTCTAATTTGTTTTTGAGACGGAAGCAGGGTGTCAACTAGGCTGTGCGGGACACTCTGGCCTATCTAGACAGCCTTTTCTTTTATGTTTACCACAGACCAGCCCAGTAATTTTTTTTCTTTCTTAAAATGGCTAGCCCAGTTCTTTTGCGATTTGTCAAGTAAGTCGCTTTATCAGGCCTGCTGGGCTGCAAATCTTTCAAGACAAGGAGAGCTTCATTCGGCTGGCCGAGAAAATAGCCTATCAGTAATGAGAAATTGGTTGTACATTTTTAAAACACATCAAACCGGCAATTATTTTCAAATATGTTTTTTTCATTTCGAGATTTTAAATTGCATTGATTTTTATGCATGGACAATTTATTGGATTTTATATTGATAAACATTTATTTTTAAAATCAGTCTGAATGTGACTCAAAATTTCAGGACTAAAAACAGTTCAGACCGCACCGACATATGCAAAATTTCATATATTTTTTTAACTGTAGCCACAATATGGGCTGTAATGCTAACATAAAGAATATGGGCTCCAAAAAACCCGTAAGAATTAGCAAATGGGCTGTAAATTATTTGAAATAATGGCAGATGGGTTGTATGCTGTTTTCCACAGATTTGAGGATTTCCACAGATGGCCTGTATACTATTGGATGTCCATCCAACGGCCGTCGTGCTTCTTCAATCTCTGCTCTTCCTGCTCCAGCCGCTCAAACAAGCGCCGGCGGGACTGCCTGCTCCCTCCTCCCCGCGGCCGGCTGTTCTGCCGCGCAGGCCTCACCGCCCCACCATACTCCCATTGCTGGCCTAGCCATCCCTCTAGTCACCCACACCTGCTGTTATTCTCCAGCGACGGCAGACGAACCAGTAAACCCTCGTACAGTCGTACTCCCCTCCACGTGGGAAACAAAAACAATGGCCGAGTCTTCCCTGCCTCCGTGTCATTCCCTTCCTAGGCCACGTCGTTGTCCACCGCCCTGGTGCTCTCGGCGTGGCGTGGTCAGCATGGTCAATGACCGACATGCATCTGAAGTGAACTGTACGTGGAGAGGCTGACAGCTGGGTCCACGGCCGCACGCAAGGAAATGCCTCCTTATTACACGCAAAATAATGATTTCCTCCACCTGACATCTGGGACCCACCGAAACGGCCTCTATATTTCGCGAAAAAACATTACCGTCGCTGACAGCTCGGACCCACCAGCTATATCTTTGCACGCAAGGAAGTGTCTCCTTATTACGCACAAAAAAAATGAATACTCCCCCTGCTAGATGGGACCCAGTATAGTGGGCCTACTAAGTTGACGGGGAAGAAGGGCTTTGTCAACTTAGTCAATATGCACGATTCTAGCTCGACTGACCGTACGATGTCCATCCAACGGCCGTAGTGCTTCTTCAACCTCTGGTCTTCTTTCTCTAGCCGCCCAAAGCAGTGCCGGTCATGCCGCCTGCTCCTGCCTCCCGTGGCCGGCTGTGCTGCCGCGGAGGCCTCACCGCCCCCATACTACTCCCACCACTGGCCAGGCCCTCCCTCCACTCCACTCACCCACACCCCCTGTTATTCTACGGCCACGGCAGCGCAGCCGAACTAGTGAACCCTCGTACTCCTCTCCGCGTGGGCATCCACTGCCGCGTCTTGCCCGGCTCCGCGTCGTCCCCTTCCTAGGCCTCGCCATCGTCCACCGCCGTGGTGCTGTCGGCGTGGCGTGGTCAATGTGGTCCACGACCGAATTCCATCAGAAGAATAATGTATGTGGAGAGGCTGACAGCTGGTTCCACGGTAGCCGCAAGGAAGTGCCTCCTTATTATGCGGAAAATAATTATTCCTCCACCTCACAGCAGGGACCTACCGGAAGCCCACCAGTATATCACAAAAAAACGTTTGCCCCTGACTGCTAGGACCCACCCGACGGGCCGCCGTATTTCGTGAAAAAAATGTTCCCCCTGCTGTCAGCTCGGACCCACCGGAAGTGCCTCCTTATTACGCACACAAAAATGAATACCCCCTGCTAGCTGGGACCCACCTTAGTGGCAGGCTGACTTGTGGGCCTACTAAGTTGACGGGGACGGAGGGCTTTGTCAACTTAGTCAATATGCACGATTCTAGCTCCAGTGACCATACGATGTCCATCCAACGGCCGTAGTGCTTCTTCAACCTCTGGTCTTCTTGCTCCAGCCGCCCAAAATAGCACCGGTCGTGCCTCGTGCTCCTGCCTCCCGTGGCCCGCTGCGATGCGGCGGAGGCCTCACTGCCCCCTACTACTCCCACCGCTGGCCAGGCCATCCCTCTACTCACCCACACCCCCTGTTATTTTGCGGCGACGGCAGCCTCACGCTGCAGCGAACCAGTGAACTCTCGTACTCCTCTACGCGTGGGCATCCACTACCGCGTCTTCCCCAGCTCTGCGTCGTCCCCTTCCTAGGCCTCGCCGTCGTCCACCGCCCTAGTGCTCTCGGCGTGGCGTGGTCAACGTGGTCAAGGAACGGCTTCCATCGGACGTGGACTGTACGTGGAGAGGCTGACAGCTGGGTCCATGACCACAGCAAGGAAGTGCCTCCTTATTACGTGCAAAATAATTATTCCTCCACCTGACAGCGGGGACCCACCGGACGGGCCACCAGTATTTTACGAAAAAAATCGTTTCCCCCTGATAGCTGGGACCCACTGGATGGGCCACCGTATTTCGCAAAAAAATGTCCCCCCCCCTCGTTGTCAGCTTGGACCCACCGGAAGTGCCTCCTTATTACGCACAAAAAATGAATACTCCCCCGGCTAGCTGGGACCCACCTTGCTGGGAGGCTGACTTGTGGGCCTACTAAGTTGACGGGGACGAAGGGCTTTGTCAACTTAGTCAATATGAACGATTCTAGCTCCAGTGACCGTACGATGTCCATCCAACAGCCGTAGTGCTTCTTCAACCTTTGGTCTTCTTGCTCCAGCCGCCCAAAGCAGCGCCGGTCGTGCCGCATGCTCCTGCCTCCCGTGGCCGGCTGTGTTGCTGCAGAGGCCTCACCGCCCCTACTATTCCCACCGCTGGCCAAGCCCTGCGATGACGGCAACCTCATACCGCAGCCGAACCAGTGAACCCTCGTAGTCCTCTCCGCACGGGCTTCCACTGTCGCGTCGTCCCCTTCCTAGGTCTCGCCGTTGTCCACCGCTGTGGTGCTCTCCGCGTGGTGTGGTCAACATGGTCAAGGAACGACTTCCATCGGAAGAGTACTGTACGTGGAGAGGCTGACAGCTGGGTCCACGGCCACAGCCCAGTTTTTTGTGATTTGCCAAGTAAGTCGCTTTGTCAGGCCTATTTTGCTGCGAATCTTTCAAGATGAGGAGAGCTTTCATTCGGCTGGCCGAGAAAATGGCCCATCAGTAATGAGAAATGGGTTGTACATTTTCAAAACACATCAAACCGGCCATTAGTTTCAAATACTTTTTTTCATTTCAAGATTTTAAATTACATTAATTTTTATGCGTGGAGAATTTGTTGGATTTTATATTGATATACATTTATTTTTAAAATCAGTTTGAATGTGAGTCGAAATTTCGGGATTAAAAACAGTTCGGACCGCACCGAAATATGCAAGATTTTGTATAATTTTTTAACCGTTGCCACAATATGGGCTATAATGCTAACAAAAAGAATATGGGCTCCAAAAAAACCTTAAGAATTAGCAAATGGGTTGTAAATTATTAGAAATAATGGCAGATGGGTTGTATGCTGTTTTCCACATATTTGAAGCTTTCCTAAAAAAAGGTTGACGCACAAGCACTGGCTGTTGGATGTCCATCCAACGGCCGTCGTGCTTCTTCAATCTCTGCTCTTCCTGCTCCAGCCGCTCAAACAAGCGCCGGTGGACTGCCTGCTCCCTCCTCCTCACGGTCGGCTGTGCTGCCGTGTAGGCCTCACCGCCCGACCGTACTCCCATCGCTGGCCTAGCCATCCCTCTACTCACCCACACCTACTGTTATTCTCTGGAGACGGTAGACAAACCAGTAAACCCTCGTACAGTCGTACTCCCCTCTACGTGGGATACAACTGCCGAGTCTTCCCTGCCTCTGTGCCGTCCCCTTCCTAGGCCTCACCGTCGTCCATCGCCCTGGTGCTCTCGGCGCGGCGTGGTCAACATGGTCAAGGAACGACTTCCATCATACGTGGACTGTACGTGGAGAGGCTGACAGCTGGGTCCACGACCGCGTCAAGGAAGTGCCTCCTTATTACGCAGAAAATAATGATTCCTCCACCTGACAGCTGGGACCCACCGGACGGGCCACTGTATTTCGCGAAAAAAACGTTTCCCCCTGACTGCTGGGACCCACCAGCTACATCTTCGCACACAAGGAAGTGCGTCCGGGCAAAAAAAACGATTCGCCCCCTGACTGTTGGGACCCACCAGCTACATCTTCGCAGGCAAGGAAGTGCCTGACAGTCGGGACCCACCTGGTCGAAGCGTACGTAGCGTTATCATTCTGGTCGCGAACGTGTACTTACATACTGGTTGATGTAGAGGCGCGCACGTGTCGTAGTAAAGGCGCGCATGTGTCGTAGTAGAGGCGCGCACGTGTCGTAGTAGAGGCACGCACGTAGCATGTACACGTACGTACAGCGGCCAGGGTGCAATAAAGAAAATACGGCCATGTATGTGTACATACGGGCGAGGTCTCAAAGGCCTACTCGCGCATACGTACGGCGAGGGCTCGTGTACATGGCTGGGGCGGAACGGAGAAACAGCGTCGTCGTCGTGTTCATGGGGAGGCAACGGAATGCGTCATGTTCATGGGGAGGCAACAGAATGCGTCATGTTCATCGGGAGGCAACGGAACACGTGGGAGCCAATCGGCTGGGTCGGAACGGAATGCGTGGTCGTGTTCATCGGGAGGGCTTGGAGGGAACACGCGATGGAAATGAGACCTGCCGTACCGCACAACGGAGGAAACGGACCTCCTACGTTCAGAACGGGGTCCTATTGATCGGGAGGGGTCTGGCGTACCGCAAAACGGAGGAAACAGACCTACTACGGTCGAAAGGGGGGTCCTGTTCATTGGGAGGGGTGTGGCGTACCGCAAAACAGAGGAAACGGACTTGTGTTGGAGCGCTACGGTCGAAACAGGGGTCCTGTTCATCGGGAGGGGTGTGGCGTATCGCAAAATGGGACTCCACGGGATACTGTTCATCTCCACCGTCGACCCCCTCCAGCCTCCATGAGCTACTGTTCATCCACCGTCGACCTCCTCTAGCCTCCACCTGCGACTGTTCATCCACAGGCTCCTGTTCATCCAGCCTCCACCGCGCGCTATTCCACCGGCTACTGTTCAACCAGCCCTCTCCATGGGCTCCTGTTCAACCACCCCTCCACGGGCTACTGTTCATCATGCCCTCCACCGTCTACTGTTCATCCAGCCCTCCACGGGGTGGTCCTATTCATCCAGCCCTCCACGGGGTCCTGTTCTTCCAGCCCCAAACGGCTCGATCGATCGGGGTCATATTCATCCGAAGGTAACACCAAGGGGTCCTGTTCATCCACCCCCACCGAGAACTGTTCATCCACCCCCCCCCCCCCCGCAACGCTCACTGTTCATCCAGAGGCAGCATCGATCGACTTCAGTTAGCAGGAGTAGCGAAGGAATCGCTCGATCGGGTTCAGTTAACAGCCATCGATTGATCGCTCAGGTTCAGTAACGCGTAGCCTGCAGTGCAATCGCTCGGGTTCAGTTAGAGCCCAACGCCTCGCTCGGGTTCAGTTAGAGCCAACGCCTCGCACACACGCGCGTACGTGTACGAGAGAAGCGCGCATCGCTTGGCACCTGACCTCCCACCGTAACCGGGAACTCCCCGAAATTTTCCTCGCCCTCGCTTCTACCACGGTTTTTTCCGTCATGGACGGCCCAAATAATGTCATGCAGCTGCGTCTCCGGCCCACCCGGGACGAAAAGCCTATTTTCTGTCATGATTTTTTCTCATAGAAGTAGGAGCCCACCACATCTATGATAATACCGGGTTTTGTCACAATTATCGTCATAGAAGTGTCATATGTATGACAGGAAAAAAATTCATTTGGCCCAAAATGTCACAGATGTGTCTTTTTTTTGTAGTGAATATGGATACCGAAGCAGTTGATAAAGGTTCAGATTGGAGTTTCTGTTTAAACAAAATGCAGTGATGAAAGAAAGAAGGACTATGGCCATCACTATACAGATTGAATATTGAGGTTTGAATCAAAAAATCATCGCACGGTGACGAACGCCAATGAATACCGATGAACGCTCAAAACCTAAAGACGGATCTATCGAGGAAGAAAAGGAAGCTTACTGAGGCTGAGGGAATAGCGGAGAGGTGTCGCGATGCTCTGGTATGTTCAGGGTGATGCAGCGACCAAGGGCGAAGTAGAGGCGAAGTCCGATAGCGGCGGCAGAGTTTGAAGCACTAGGGCTACATGAAGAAGATGACGAGACGAAGAGGCACGAAGGGGAAAAAGGAAAATGACCCCCGACCCTATTTATAAGGTGAATGGATAAGTGCTAGGCACAGAAATAGAGGAGGTAAAAAATCGGATCTGAACATATGCAGACGCCACGATTTTTGGAGGTTCATTAAAGGGGATACATTAAAAGATTTGGGTTCTGTGTAAAGTTAATGGCGGATGACGTCACGGCGGATTATCATGGTCTTAGAAGATGACGTCACGGCGGTATACAAGGTTTTTGTGAAGATATTAAAGAAGGATTTTTAAGTGCTGAAGATTGACATGAACAGGTTCAAATCAATTTGGGGCCTAATGTTGGGGATATAACTATTGAGTATAAACTGCCCAGGAGGGGCCGGGTTATACTCATAGTGAATTCATTCCTGTCATAGCCCACGAGGACAAGAAGTACGACACTTTACAAAGGATAGTTAACAAGAGGGCCCAAGGCCCAAAGGTGGATTATGACCCATAGATATAAGACGCCATAAGATGTACAACTTGTGTTGTAAGATAAGAAAAGGTAGAAACCGAGTCGGGCATGTTTATGGGCCAGACGGGACTCTGTAAACCGCCGGGCATTAACCTATGTATATAAAGGGATGACCCGGCGACGGTTTAGAGACAGAAAACAAGAGATCGAGAGCCAGGTCAAGCATATTCGCTCCCCGTTCATCGAAACCCTAGCAATACCAAATATAAACTAGACTAGGATTTTACCTTCATCGTAAGGGGCCAAACCAGTATAAACTCCCGTGTCCTTTGTCCTGTTTGACCCCTTTAATCTAACCTCAACGCGATCGCCTCACGACTAAGTCCTCACACTATGACATCTGCCGTGACGTTTCCACGACACCACTAGAGGGATGACAACATACATCTCATCAAAATATCGAACGAATACCAAATTGATATGACTACTTATAGCAAGACTTCTCCCATGTCCTCAGGAACAAACATAACTACTCACAAAGCATATTCATGTTCATAATCAGAGGGGTATTAATATTCATAAAGAATCTGAACATATGATCTTCGACCAAGTAAACCAACTAGCATCAACTACAAGGAGTAATTGACACTACTAGCAACCCACAAGTACCAATCTGAGGTTTAGGTACAAAGATTGGATACAAGAGATGAACTAGGGTTTCAGATGAAATGGTGCTGGTGAAGATGTTGATGGAGATTGACCCCCTCTCGATGAGAGGATCGTTGGTGATGACGATGGTGATGATTTCCCCCTCCCGGAGGGAAGTTTCCCCGGTAGAACAGCTCCGCCGGAGCCCTAGATTGGTTCCGCCAAGGTTCCGCCTGATGGCAGCGGAGTTTCATCCTGTGATCTAGCTTATAATTTTTTCCTCGATGAAAGATTCCATATAGCCAAATATGGGCATCAGAGGGCCACTAGGGGGCCCATGACGCAGGGGGCGCGCCTAGGGGGTAGGGCGCGCCACCCACCCTCGTGGACGATGGGTGGCCCCCTCTGGTACTTCTTTCGCCCAATATTTTTTATATATTCTGAAAATAATTCCCGTGGAGTTTCAGGACTTTTGGAGATGTGCATAATAGGTCTCTAATATTTGCTCCTTTTCCAGCCCAGAATTCCAGCTGCCGGTGTTCCCCCTCTTCATGTAAACCTTATAAAATAAGAGAGAAAAGGCATAAGTATTGTGACATAATGTGTAATAACGGCCCATAATGCAATAAATGTCGATATAAAAGCATGATGCAAAATGGATGTATCAACTCCCCCAAACTTAGACCTCACTTGTCCTCAAGGGAAAGCCAAAATGAAAAAATAGGTCCACATGTTTAGAGATAGAGGTGTCGATAAAATAAAATACGGACATGAGGGCATCATGATCATTCTTAGAACAACAACATATATATGTATATATATATAAACACTATTCTGATCACGGGATGAGAATAATATTCTGATCACAACCTGACCTGCCCCGCTAGTAGTATGTTGAACTTCCCTGTGAACTAGGTTGAACTTCCGCCAACATTGCCCAAATGGGGCTTGCGATATACCGTTGGAAAGCTATGGACACCAGTATCATGACCCAACTAAATTTTTTGGCAAAATGCAAGTGGTTTAAGAGCAGTTTTGAAAACCGTTTTTTCTTCGCACAAAAAATGTGAATCGTATTTTCGATTGCATTTCTAAACCGTTTATCGGAATGAGGCATACAATATAGCGTTGGAAAGCTGCTGCAAAACCGCTCCTTCCACATGTTGAAAGTTTCTCTAATTCCCTATGGTTAAAGAGTAATTTGAAAAAAATGTAAAATTTCGTAAACCGAACAGCTGAGTTCATTTTTTTGATGTCATTTCTAAACGGCTAATCCAATGGAGTCATATGATACGACGTTGGAAAGCTTATGAAAATGCGCTACTTTTTCATCTTGAAAGTTTTTTCTAATTTTGAATGATTTAAGAATAATTTAGAAAATGATCTAAGTCCTACTGAGTCCATATTTTCGAGCTAATTTTTTAACCGTATGTCTGAATGCAGCAAATGATATGGCGTCGGAAAGCTTGAACAAATGCGAAACTTTTTTGTATGTATTGTTTCTCCCAATTCTTTACGGTTTTAAGTCAGTTTTGAAAATGGCGAAAAACGTATTTTCGCTATAATTTGTACAAACTTTATTGGAATGGGGCAAATAATATATCGCTGAAAAGCTACGGAAAATGCGGAACTTTTTCATGTTGATGGTTTTCTCTGATTCCTTGCCATTTTCAAGTAATTTCTAAAACGGCGGGATCATGCGTTCTGCCTTTATCGCGAAACAGATTCTTCGAAAATGCACCGCGTGAAGAACCTGAGCTTCTCGGCGCATGTACCTGAACTTCACTCTGTTTTTTCACGTTTTTTTTTGTTCGTAGCTCTTCATCCACTGCTCGTAACTCTCCGTCCACTCACCGGAATTGAGCAGGTGATATACGGATGGAAAGCTGCTGTAAGCACGCAAGTTTCCCGTGTTGATCATCTTTTCATACTCGCGACGATTTTAAAAGTTTTTCATCTAAAATTCATTCACCATAGTAGTTGAACTTCCTGCTGTTTTCACGTTGAACTTCTGTGACGTATTTTTGTTTGTAATTTTCTCATCCATTCGTTAGTGTTACACAAATAATATTCCTTTTGTACAAATGTCTCTCACAATAATTTTTTTTTACTTTCTCCGACCGAGGACTTGAACTTACACAAATGATATTCCTATCGTTTTGAGGTAAATTAAAAAATGGCGAGATCATGATTTATGCGTTCATCGTGAATGAAAATGCACTGTGTGAAGTAGTTGAACTTCACGGGCATGTCTGTTTCAACCTCACTTTGTTTTTGACGTGCTGTTTTTTGCACTGTGTGAAGTAGTTGAACTTTTGGGGCATGTCTGTTTGAACTTCACTCTGTTTTACTTTATTGTATTTTTCTTGTACGAAATACACACCATGTAGTACATGAACTTCTGGTTATTATCACTTTGAACTTCTCTCTTGTTTGAGAGAATTATTTTAAAACCCCCCAAAACAACATTTTTAACGTATTTTGGACATCTAAATACACGGTGAACCTCTCACAAGATTTTTTTGAACTTTTCCTCACCGAGCGCTTGAACTTCTAGCAACCATTTTTTCATTTATGAGTTGTTTTTAAAAGTACAAAAAATGGCGTTGTGTTTTTTATTTTTTGAGCAGGTAAATCCTAGGTTTTAATAAACTCCGAACTTCTCTATTATTTCAATATGAACTTCACCTTTTTATATTTTTCGAGTAAAGAATTGTATTCGATTTTTATACAGAAAAAATCGAACATGGAAATACAAGGTGAACCTCTCTCGCAAGAATTTTTTAAATTTCTTGAGACGAGCACTTGAACTTCTAGCAACAAAACTTTTTAGCCTTTGATTTTTCATTATTATTTTTAATACAAAATGCATACCGTTTAGTACGTGAACTTCTGGCGGTTATTAATCCGAACTTCTCTTGTTACGTGAAAATATCTGACTTTTTTATAGACATTGAACCACTCTACTTTTTTATTTGAACTTCATTGTGCCTTTTAGAAATGTGAAAATTGGAGGGTTTTTTAGAAACATCCAACTTCTTCGTTATTTCGAATTGAACTTATTGGTTTATTTTTTAGTAACTAGAAAAATCCGATTTTTCAAATCAATATCAAACTACTCGGCTTTTCCCAATTGAACTTCTTGGTTTATTCATTAGTAACTCGAAAACCTGAGTTTTTTATATACATTCAACTACTCCATTTTTTGAAATTGAACTTCTTAGTTTTAATCTTTAACATTTGGGACAATCTGAGTTTATATGAACATTAAACAACTTCATATTTTTTTAGTTTGGACTTCTTGGTGTTATTCATTAGTAACGGGAAAAGTTCTAGTTATGTAATAAATATCGAACTAATGAATTATTTAAAGTTGAACTTCTAGGTCTTATTTTTAAAAGAAGGAAAATCTCTTTTTATAAACTTTTTGAACTACTCATTTTTTTCAATTTGACCTTCTTGATATTGTAATAAATATCGAGCTTCTCCCTTATTTAAATTTGAACCTTTTTTTTAAATGGGAAGATACCATTTTGTGTATAATTTTTGAATCGATCTGCTTTTTATTTGAACTTCTTGGTTTATTTTTATTAAATGTGAAAATCCCAGTTTTATAATTAACAAAGAACTTCTCCGCTATTTTAATTTGAACTTCTATTTTTTGAAAAAAAGTGTTCAATTTTTTCTTTTTCTCTTTTTTTACTGTTCACTTTAGTTACATGATGTGTTACAATGGAACATTTTTTAAACCCTGTATTCACAAGGTTCACTTGTCACATGATATTTTTCATGAGTTCAACTCTCTTTTCTTAGACACCGAAGGTGTTTTGGATTTTTTGAAAGCGATTTTTTTGAACTATGAGTGACAGAAACTATGAACTTATCCCTCGCGGAACATTTTTAGTACACCCCACACACATGGCACGCACAACAGAAATATATCCTTTTTGAAATTTGTGAATACCTGCAACTGGCGCACACATTGAACCTTCACAAGGATAAGGCTGAACTTCATTTCTACAACGAACACCGGAACAAGAGAACACAAAGACAACCCTAGGCACATAGTGCTTGAGAATTTCCATCCCTGGGCACATGGTGCTTGAGAAGGACAATGTAGAGGCGAGGAGAAATTTCCCAACATGTGTCTCTCTACCCCAAAGTTGTTTTTTTGCAAACTATGTGTTCTTTTTACCACTTGTTACGTACTAGTTTTATCTCAAAAAGTAGCTGGTTAATTATGCACATCCTTGCGAATTTTCATACATGCCGATTAGATCAACAACAAAACTACACCCAAAAGGTCACTTGTTCACTATGAAAAAAGCTCCTTTTGTTCATACCGAAGTCTTCACATGTATTAAAGAAAAAACAACTCGAAAAAGCTCCATTTTCTCATGGCACTAGCACAACAATAGCTCTTACAGACATACACAAATTGTTTGTACACAAACTTTTTGTACCCTGTTGAACACAATTTAAGTGAAGCAATGAATACACATAAAAGTTGAGACAAAATGCACCATACAAGTGCAGAATCAACATATAAGAAGAAACTTCTCCCCCTTTGTTCACACAAGCGGAATTGCACAGCCTGACGCAGCGAAGTTGAACAGCCTGGGCGTTGCTTACCTCTTCTTCTTTTCATGGTGAGTGATTGTTGAACTCCTTGGGTAGTTGTACATGAACTTCACACAAACCAATATGTTCATAACATGAAAAACATCACACAGGTACCAATCCTTTTGGGCAATGGATCGATCGCCGTATCAGCAAGCATGTGACTGTCAGCGCCGATCCTGAAGCACCTGCCATTATAATAAGCCGCCCCCCCCCCATCTTCATCTGTAAAGAAACCACTCTGTTATATTTAGGGGCCAAAGCCAAACTGTTAGGTGACAATGTTCGCTGCCTGTAACTAATCAAACCCAGCCGGCAGCCACAACGCTTTCTTTTATATAATCATCGCATGCAAAGGCAAAAGACGCCTTGCGAAGCATAGTTCAGCAGCGCCAGTTTCGACCCCCCTTTTCACACGGTGATCTACGTGCGAATCAAACTGGGGCAGCCACAGTAAAATACAAGTTCTCTGGCTACTACTACAGAGGAGCATCTGGCATTTGAGACCGGTGGCAAGCAGTAAGTTGCACCGAGAGGAGGCTGACTGCCGGTAGTACGTGCGGTGTGGACACTGGACAGGACAAGCACGCACGGCCTTGCCAGCTGCGGCTAGCAAGTAAACACGAAAGAAGAAACAACATGGACGCACGATGTCACCAGTCCCATCACGTCGCCACCAGGAAAAGCTCCATGGTTGAACCTTCTCCAGGAAGGTCAAGGTGGCCCTCAAGAGAAGGTCAGTGTGGCCGACCCAGACGACACGGGGGCAGGGGAGGGGGATCCCGGCTAGCTGGGTGATGCGGCGGCCCACATCAGCTCCGGCAAGGAACAAGGGCATGCATGGAGAAGAGGCGTTGGGGCAGGAGAGCTCCACCATGGCGCAGGTTTGGGAGGTTCCTCTCCAGGGCGGTGGCGAGAGGAAGAACGCGGTGGTTGCTGTGGCGAGCTCCGCCGGTGGGATTCGGTAAGAGGCCGCGGCGCGCGGGGTTTCCAGCGGGCGGCGGCACGCGAGGTTGGCCGGTGGTGTGGTGGCGTCGAAGAGGATCTCGGAAGAGGGGGGTGTTGTCGGGTGGTGGCGGCACCACCGCTGGTTGGGTGCAGGGTGGCGGGCGTGTTGCCGGTTTGGGGCAGGTGGTGCGGGAGGGAGGTGGGGGATCTGGATCGGGGGCAGGAAGTGTGGGAGGGAGGTAGGGGATCTAGATCGTGGGAGGTGGGGTGGGTTTCCTTCTTTTTGTTTTTGTTTGTCGCTGCCCGGTTCGACAGTTCGGGAACACCTCCTCGTGCCCTATATAGGCTGACCGTGATCCAAATAGTTATTCTAATCCTGGGATTAGAATAGTGCCACCCTATATATATATATATATTGTCATATGATCTCTTATGCTAAAGTAACAATTCAATCACATAATCAAGTATGAATCAGAAACTTTATTGAAAACCAACAAACTATAATCTCAGTCATTGAAGCAATTGCAATTTATCATAACGTAGGAAAGAGTCAATATAAGAGCTTCTCAGCAAGTCCACATACTCAACCATCATTTAGTCTTTCACAATTGCTAACACTCACGCGATATTTATGGCTATGAAGTTTTAATCGGACATAGAGGAAGATAGGGCTTATATTTTGCCTCCCAACTTTTTACCTCAAGGGTAATGTCAACAATAATAGTTCATGAAAACCCACATGCAATGAGACATATATATCATGATCTTTCCAACACATTGTGCTTGCAAAAGGATAAAATGTAAAAAGGAAAGGTGAAGATCACCGTGACGCTTGCATGAAGTATAAGACAAGAATAAAAGATAAGCCCTTCGCAGAGGGAAGCAGAGGTTGTCATGTGCTTTTATGGTTGGATGCACAAAATCTTAATGCGAAAGAACATCACTTTATATTGCCACGTGTGATATGGACCTTTATTATGCAGTCCGTCGCTTTTGTTTATTCCACATCACAAGATCGTATAAAGCTTATTTTCTGCATACTAATAAACCATACATATTTAGAGAGCAATTTTTATTGCTTGCAACAATGACAACTTACTTGAAGGATCTTACTCAATCCATAGGTAGATATGGTGGACTCTCATGGCAAAACTAGGTTTAAGGATATTTGGAAGCACAAGTAGTATCTCTACTTGGTGCAAAGAATTTGACTAGAATGAGAGGGAAAGGCATGCTCAACATGTTGAATGATCCATGACAATATAATTTATCTTAGATGTAAGAAAACACAACCCATTATGTTGTCTTCCTTGTCCAACGTCAACTCTTTAGCATGTCATACTTTAATGAGTGCTCATGATCATAAAAGATGTCCAAGATAGTATATTTATATGTTAAAACCTCTCTTTCTTTATTACTTCCTATTAATTGCAACAATGACCAAAACTATGTGTGTCCACTCTCAACAACTTTTATTCATCATACTCTTTATATGTGAAGTCATTACTCTCCATAAGATCCATATGATCTCTTTATTTATTTTATTTTATTTTATTACCTCAAGATCATAGCAAAATAATCAAGCCCTTGACTCAACACTAATCTTTATTACATATAGCTCACGGACTCGATTACATAAAAGGATCATAAAGCAAAACTCAAAACTAGATCATACTAAAACTTTATTCTACTAGATCAAGATATTACCAAAAGGATCAAACTAAGAAAAAACGGCAAAGATAAAAGTGATGGTGATACGATACCGGGGCACTCCCCCAAGCACTACAAAAAAAGACACATCCGTGACATTTTGGGCCGAATGAAAAAAATTTCTGTCATACATATGACACTTCTATGACGATAATTGTGACAAAACCCAGTATCATCATAGATGTGGTGGCTCCTACTTCTATGACAAAAATCATGACAGAAAATTGGATTTTCGTCTTAGGCGGGCCGGAGACGCAGCTGCATGACATTCTTTGGGCCGTCCATGATGGAAAAAACCATGGTAGAAGCGAGGGGGAGGAAAATTTCGGGGAGTTCCCGGTTACAGTGGGAGGTCGGGGGCCGAGCGATGCGCATTTCTCTCGTACACGTACGCGCGTGTGTGCGAGGCGTTGGCTCTAACTGAACCCGAGCGAGGCGTTGGGCTCTAACTGAACCCGAGCGATTGCACTGCAGGCTACGCGTTACTGAACCCGAGCGATCGATCGATGGCTGTTAACTGAACCCGATCGAGCGATTCCTTGGCTACTGCTGCTAACTGAAGCCGATCGATGGGATGAACAGTTGAGCTTGCGGGGGGGGGGGGGGGGTTGGATGAACAGTGAGCGGTGGCTTGCCTCTGGATGAACAGACCCGTGTGTGGTGGAGGGCTGGATGAACAGTAGACGTGGAGGGGTGCCCGTGGAAGGGTGATGAACAGGACCGTGGTGTGAGGCAGGATGAACAGTAGACGGTGGAGGGTGCCCGTGGAGGGGTGCGTTGAACAGGACCCGTGTGGTGGTGGAGATGGTGGAGGGTGGTTGAACAGTAGCCGGTGGAGTAGCGCGCGGTGGAGGCTGGATAACAGGAGCTCGTGGAGGCTGGCAGAGGTCGACGGTGGATGAACAGTAGCTCGTGGAGCTGGAGGGGTCTACGGTGGAGATGAAACAGTATCCCGTGGAGTCCCGTTTTGCGTACGCCACACCCCTCCCAATGAAACAGGACCCCCGTTTCGACCATAGCGCTCCAACACAAGTATGTTTCCTCCGTTTTGCGTATGCCACACCCCTCCGATCAACAGGACCCTCGTTTCGACCGATTAGGACGTATGTTTCCTCCATTTTGCGGTACGCCACACCCCTCCCGATCAACAGGGACCCCCGTTTCGACCGTCGGAGGTCCGTTTCTCCGTTTTGCGGTATGCCACACCCCTCTCGATCAACAGGACCCCCGTTTCGACCAGAGGAGGTCCGTTTCCTCCGTTGTGCGGTACGCCAGGCCTCGTTTCCATCGCCTCTTCCGTCCAAGCCTCCCGATGAACACGACCACTGCAGTTCCGTTCCGACCCATGAACACGACCGAACGATGCCTGTTTCTCTCCGTTCCGACCCAGCCATGTAAACGAGCCCTCGCTGGTACGGTATGCGCAGAGGTAGGCGTTCGAAGGACCCCGCCCCGTATGTACACCATACGTGGCCGTATTTCTTTCTTGCAGCCCTGGCGCCGTACGTACGTGTACATGCTACGTCGCCGCGCCTCTACTACGACACGTGTGCGCCTCTACTACGACACGTGCGCCCTCTACCATCCACCAGTAATATGTACGACACGTTCGCGACCAGAATGACAACGCTACGTACGCTTCGACCAGGTGGGTCCGACTGTCAGGCACTTCCTTGCCTGCGAAGATGTAGCTGGTGGGTCCCAGCAGTCAGGGGGCGAATCAGTTTTTTTTGCCCGGGACGCACTTCCTTGCGTGCGAAGATGTAGCTGGTGGGTCCCAACAGTCCAGGGGGGCGAATCATTTTGGTTTTTTTTGCCCGGACGCACTTCCTTGCGTGCGAAGATGTATCTGGTGGGTCCCAGCAGTCAGGGGGGCGAATCGTTTTTTTTTTGCCCGGACGCACTTCCTTGCATGCGAAGGTGTAGCTGGTGAGTCCCAATAGTCATGGGGGAAACGTTTTTTCGTGAAATACGGTGGCCCGTCTGGTGGGTCCCTGCTGTCAGGTGGAGGAAACATTATTTTCCGCGTAATAAGGAGGCACTTCCTTGCTACGGCCGTGGACCCAGCCGTTAGCCTCTCCACGTACAGTCCACGTCCGATGGAACTCGTTCCTTGACCACATTGACCACGCCGCACCGAGAGCACCAGGGCAGTGGACAATGGCGAGGCCTAGGAAGGGGACGACGCGGAGCCAGGGAAGACGCAGCAGTGGAAGCCTACGCGGAGAGGAGTACGAGGGTTCACTGGTTCGGCTGCGGTGTGAGGCTGCCGTTGCTGCAGAATAACAGGGGGTGTGGGTGAGTAGAGGGATGGCCTGGCCAGCGGTGGGAGTAGTACGGGGCGGTAAGGCCTCCGCGGCATCACAGCCGGCCACGGGAGGCAGGAGCACGCGACACGACTGGCGCTGCTTTGGGCGGCTGGAGCAAGAAGACCAGAGGTTGAGGAAGCACCACGGCCGTTGGATGGACATCGTATGATCACTGCAGCTAGAATCGTTTATATTGACTAAGTTGACAAAGCCCTTGGTACGCGTCAACTTAGTAGGCCCATAGCTTGGATTTGGTAGAGAACATATAGCCCATTTTCGATTTGTAAGAATGTACAGCCCATTTTTTAATTCTAATGGAATTTACTACAACCCATTTACAGTTTGTTAAAAGTACAGCCGAACTTCTAGCTAGGACAACGATTAATAATTTCAAACAACCGCTCAAAACAGAATTCAAAAAAATTCCCACATTTTTATGGGATCCGAAATTTCTAGTCAGGTTAAATATAATTTCAAAATAAAGTTGTATTACGTTAAAATCCAACGAAATATTGCGCGTGCAACAAGTAATGAAATTAAAATTTTCAAATTGCAAAAATAATATATTTTTCAAACTAATTACGTGTTTGGTGCATAGTAATTGTCCAGTTATTATAATTACATCCATTTATTATTTCTTAAAGTCCATTTTCTTGTTAAGCCTAATGCATACCTCCTAGGAAAGTTTGCAGCCCAGCGGGGCGGAGAATAACAAGTTGACCCGGATATTGTGTACAACTGTCGGCCCAGTTGCATTGCTGATGTTGAAAAAAAGCTATTTTTTATACACACATTAAAAAAATTGTATAGATAAGGAACATTTTTTATACACACATTTAACAATTTTTAAATACATGATTAACACTTTTTAAAACATATTTTTAGTCAACAGTGGGCCCACAGCGAGCGGAGGAGGTCACAATACACATATTTTTTAAATACATGATTAACACTTTTTAAAACATATTTTTTAGTCAACAGTGGGCCCACAGCGAGCGAGGAGGTCACAATACACATATTTTTTAAATACATGATTAACACTTTTGCAAAACAATAGCCCAGCGAGCCAATTAGCTCTAGTCGCCACAGTGGGCCGACAGGACCCAATCAGCCCACAGTGGGCCGACAGGGCCAGTCGGCCAGCTGTAGGCCGACTGGAATCCAATCGGCCGGCTGTGGGCCGACTAGGCCCAGTCGGCCTGCAGCGGGCCGATGGTGTATTATTTTTGAAAAAAAATTACCCAGCGTAATATTTATGAAAATTAATAAAAAATGTATTATTTAAAAAAATAGTGAAACAGGCCTGTGTAGTACAGTACAACCTAACATGGTTACTCAGCCCACATTCAGTGACGCTGGAAAGGCCCAAACAAGGCTTCTGTACAACTTTTTGAAGTCACTGAGCTCAATTAATAACTTAAGAAAAAAATTAGATTACAGTGGAACCTAATTAAAAGCTGTCACGAGCAAATAAATAATTCAACGGGTCCCTCTTGTGCGTGTGTGTGTGTGTGTGTGTGTGTGAGAGAGAGAGAGAGAGAGAGAGAGAGAGAGAGACCCATTGGCCGATGCTCGTAAATACATCTTTCAGCCATATGCATTGCTGATGCTCAGTAAAAACTTATATAGTTGACACAATCATATAGAACATCATAGCACACTGAACTTGCATACAAAAATTTCACGCAGGCGGCACAATCAGGATGGAAGCAGTGGATCGCTATGGGAAGGGCTATGTTGAAACCAACAAAGTCGTACATAATGGTTCATCGTCTTTATCAATGATGGAGAAATATCTTGAATGTTGTGCAAAGAAAACAGACAGACAATACAATAAGTTCTGCTAGCACATTAAGTTGACGTACAACCCTTTCTAAAAAAAGTTCAGGTACAAAATTAGAACAGGTCACAATCAAATGTACTGGCATATCAGTGCTTCACACCCATAGCTCGGATTTAACTAGTATCTGACAAGATTCAGTTGTTACCTCAAATTAGAGCACATCCAGGCAGCCAGCCCTGCCTCTTCTCCCAAAGAAGCAGTGGCCTCCGCCGCGCGATGGAGTAGGCCCTGTGCCATCCATCGTTCCGAGCAACATGGGGAAAGTCTGACGTTGACTCCTGTAATGGACGTCGTCGACGGACCCTGGCACCAGCGGCGGCGGCAGGACTTCGATTGATGGATTGACCACTTCTTCGACATGCACGAACACTCGATACAGGTACATCCCTAACGTGGTCCGCGGCGGCCTTGGTGGCGACGAATAGTACAACCCCGGTTCCTGCACCGGTATCTCAACACCAATCACCTTCGGTATGGTGGACGGCTTCTTCATCCATGCCATAACCGTCAGAGCCCAGCTGTCTGGAGGAACAAACATACTTACGAGCTCACCTCCAAGGTCGTTGATAAGCTCGTTCATGGACTCGCTGTTCCAAGCACGTCGAGGCATGCCGTGGAAGGTAAGCTTTGTTAAAAACTCAAGCTCAGAGGGCACCGAGCCCCATCCTGGGTGCCACCGATCAAAGCTCACCAGCGCGCCATCGCAGAACAAACGCCGGGAAGATTCGAACACACGACTGCAGTCGAAAGTTGTCCGGAACCTGACGAAGAAATCAGCCGGTGGCGGACAGACTTCGACGAGCAAGTCACTTATTTGGATGCCGTGCGCAATGCCAAGAGCTTTGACAAGGTCATCCGGCGAGACGGGAGGCCGGTCGCCGTTGATGGTTACCATCAGCACTTTGCCGGCAAACTGGTCGTCAAGCGCCGCCATGCCACTGTTGAGCGACAGCACGCAGCGACCGAAGGCAGGACGGACCTCAGGATCTCCGGCTCGGAGATCCGCGTTGACCGGCGACATGATAGTGCGCTTGAGTACAGGGAGTACAGGAGGGGGATTTGGGGGAACTGGAGTAGGAATCGAGATTCCAGAGGTGGGGGAGGGGCGGGAGACTGGGGATGAAAAGGTAGCATGAATTTCGAGCACGCGCCAATATGCTCTCGGCGCGCAAGCGCACGAAAACACCGGTGGCGCCCACATGTCGGCCTAAGAGTCCTTATTCTTTCTTTTTTGGAGAGCCCGGCCTTTTTTTCAGGATCTTTTGAGAGCCCGGCCTGAGAGTCATAATTGACCTGTTTGGCATTGCGTTACTACTCGGCCCATATTCAACGACACCTCACTGGCCCAAACAAGTGTACATCATCGAAAAGACACTGAGCTCAAATTATATAACTTGAAAAAAGGAGATATACTCTGAACACTGGAGAATGGTGATGCCCTCATTTAGCCCACCAGTAGTTCGAGACAATAAACAGTTCGAAACAACGATATATACAACATTCAAACACTGACTAGTGACTACTACTGACATAAACAGCAAGACATGATAGTTCATAAGAAGTCTTGCTACACCACCAAAACGCACCCATCTGCAGCGCTCAGACTCTCGTGATCCAGACGAGAATGACATTCTAAACAGAAGCAACTATTACATAGTAAGAGTGACATAGACGAGGATGACCAAATGACAAGGAATATGCATAACAAAAGAAAGAACTACCCATCCAGAACCAGCAGCAAAGACAACAAAGTCATTCGAAGAGATGATCCAACACCATCATAATTTGCAGCCCCGCTTCAGCGACCAGTGATCCGGAGACACCAGTACTCCACCCTTTCGATGCAACAGCCCAATTACCTATCAACCTGAAGGCTCGAACCACATCACTGCCTGTCGTAATTGAGACATCCAAGGATCAAAGTTAATCCGGATGCCTTTGTCATTCTCACCTTCTTTTGGCTGCAGGCTGTATCGTTGACAATCAGGGGAGTTTGCTCCCGAACTCCTAGGGCTCGCCGTGTAGACACAGTTTTCCATAGCAAACAGAGCCTCTCTGCCATCAAGGTCCTTGCCAACGGTGATCTCCTGGTTAATCGGATAATTGAGTCCGAGAAACAGAGAGTGTGAACCAAGGCTGTTTACCCGCCTCCAACTAAAAAATCCTAAAGGCCCCAACAAGCTGGTATCCTGCTCATAGACGTAACAGCCACTGTCCGGATACTCACGTATTACACGGTGCTTGTATACAGTGGGGTTTTTGCAATATAACTTTTCCGGCTCATGTGTCCGAATGATCATCAGTCTTTTGCCGTCGTCTGATCGAGCGAGGAACCAGTTGTGCTTCCCTGTTTTTGGCAAAGGTGGTGTGATTACAAAGGGCAGTAACTGTAGGGACACTGCATCATATCAAAAAGGACAGGCATTGTTAATGTAAGATCAGCATTGTTCAGAGTATGAGTAGGATAATGCAAGAAACACATTGATATGTCCCTGTTGGAACTGGGAGGAAAATACAGGGAAATGTATACTGGGTTCGAAAATATAGAAGTGCCATGCATGGTTATACTCATGTTATCTCGCAATCGATTCTTCACAGGAAACTACCATGTCATGCATGTTATGTAATCATGTTCTGTCCTCACAAACAAATTCTTCAAGGTAACTAACAGACCATGCATTGTTATATACTCGTGTTCTGTGGGCAAAAATTTTGTGAGGATATTATTCTAGCCATTGATTGCTGAAGGGCGAATATAGGTATGTACACATGGTAAGCATTGCAGGATTTCACTACTTCCAAATATAGAGTTCTCCATATGCACAATTACTTCCCTAATGTATGGTTAGATGAAACCAACAGTGTGGTGCATGTTTCTACATCATGAAAATGAGGAAACTAACATGAGAGGAAACAACTTACACGCGCCGTCCCAGCAATACGTGGTGCCATCTGCTTTGTCGATCGCGTAGATGATGCCATTGTGTTCAATAGCATCACAGAAGTGTGTATCAGCTTTGACGATGATCCACTGCGAGCCGAGTTGTCTCCAGCTAAAGAAGGCACCGGCGTAAAGATAGGCGAGTCCGCGGTCGAACAAGGCAATTAGCTTGAAGTCTGCGTAATTCGCATGTCGTGTGGGCACTTGGCAGATTACAATCTTCTGCAAAACAAGGTCCGTCCAACTGACGTAGTAATCTAGATGACTTGGACCGCGATGGTAATACTCTATATAATCCAACGGAGGAAGGATAATCTCATGGGAGGTCTGGAAGTTCACGAGCACCAACTTTTTACCGTCTTCTCTGAAGGCAGCCATCCAGTGGGAGTTCATGCCGACCCAGTACATACCTGCCAAGAAGTTTCGGGCGATGGTGATCGGATCGATGTCGAGGGAAATGATGTACGGCGACCCACTACATACCTGCAAAGAAGTTTCGGCTAATGGAGATCGGATTGAAGTCGAGGGGCATCATGCACGCCTCCGTATCATGGTGAGCGAATCTCGCAAGACCAGATAGCAGCAAGCAGGGTGTCTTGAAAAGCTTAGGCCTCGCTTCGACGATGGCCGTGTGCATGTCCCTCGAGCATGCAGCCAGCCGCAGGGCGCTCAACATATCCATACACGAACAACAGAGGTCGAGGATGTCACTGGGGAGATTGCTCCAATCGCGGCTCATATGGATGCTGCGCGGTTCGCGTTCGGCCATGGTGGAGTTTGGAAGGGGGCTTGATTTACGGGGGAGAAGGATGTCGGTGCTGGAGCGGCTAGCGAGGGAATAGTGGTACTGGGGAGGCGAGTGAGGCGACGGTACACGGGGGCACAGTGAGATGGAGACGGAGAAGGAGATGGAGATGGAGTGGTGCTATGGGAGCGGAGAGGGAGACGAGGCGAGGCGCCAATGTGCTGTACAGCGGCGGTGACAGACTGCACTGTGCACAGGGTGAGGCTGACTTTGGTAACCCGAACACGCCGCCTGGACTAGTGTCAGGCGCAGGGTGTTGTCACTTCACTGTGAGGACCGGATGAATAGTATTTTGACCATCAAGTGTACCACAGTTGTACTACTACTACTACTATAGTAGGTACATGAGTACTCCAGTATTGTATAGCGTAAATAGGTCTCCCGTGCTAGCATGCCTGTTCACTTCATCGTTCAGGTATCATCCATATTGCGAGCAGAACCAAATTCTCGTGCATGCCCAATCAACGCTCTGCCGCGATGCATGCAGTGGTCGTTCTGGTGCATCAAGGACGGCATGCAGATCGTTCCACACTTGAGAAGAGGAAAAATGGAAAGGTAGAACGCGGCAGCAGAGGAAGAGAATGCTGGCTAACGAGGCTGGGAGGGGATCGAGCAGGAAGTTAATGCTCCACGCCTAAAGGTTTTGGGAAAACCTGATTTTCATGAGGTGACTTATACTCACCTAAACGGAGGGAGTATTCCTTAACCAGAGAATGTTGTGTCTCCCACTCACGCGCTCAAAAAAAACTACGACACATTTTTTATCTGTTTGCATAGGTCCCACCTATCAGGAAGGATGGGCACGTACACGAACAGGTACGACTCATCAGTCTACCCGCATAGCCTTTTCGTTTAGTCTACCTAGCCGTCTAATCAACTGCCTGCACGCCACTTCTCCCATTTACTCCTTCTCCATCGGGAACCGATTCTCCTCGGCTTCTTCACCTCCCCTTCGTCTTCATTTGCATCCAAACCCCACTGCGTTCACATTGTTTTAACCTCTTTAAATAATCATCTACTACTTCAGTTAGACTAGCCATCTAATCCTAATTCTCCAAACCATAGCCCTCCGTTCCAGCGGTTCCAAATGGCGAAAGAGATCGAGATGCAGGTTTTTAGCGTCCAACATGTCCTCGTCGAAGGCTCGATGCGCATAGTTGCCACCGTCACCGTCCACCCAAGGGTTGTTCGGCAGTGGATCAACAATGTATCCAACTCCCTCGAAAAGGTAGAGACGAGGGTCATCGGTCTCGACGCAGAGTACACGGAGCGTGCCCCTGGGAAGATCCAGCGCGCCGCCGTCCTTCAGCTGTGCCTCGAAGATGATGTTTTGGTGTACCACATCATACACTCGCCCTCCATACCAGGTGAGCTTCACGATTTCTTGTCTCGGGAGGACGTATACTTCTGTGGGGCAGCCATCGAAGGGGACAAACAGAAGCTGGAGCCGTACAACCTTGATTTGAAAAGCATCGCTGACCTACAAACCAGAATCAAAATTCCTGTAGAAGTTTGTGATAAACAGACACCATCCCTATTCGACGTAGCAAATTTTGTGCTCGGTACAAATCTTCAGAAGGGTGACGAGACGGTGGCATTAAGGTCGTCTGGATGGGAGAATTATCCCTTGACGTACGAGCGGATAAAATATGCTGCCCTCGATGCCCGTGTGAGTTTCGAGATAGCTGCAAGGTCCAAAGAGCTTGTTGCGAAGCCGTCTCCCACAGAGAATGAGAACAAGAACAAGAAGAAGAAGAAGAAGAAGAAGAAGAAGAAGAAGAAGAAGAAGAAGAAGAAGAAGAAGAAGAAGAAGAAGAAGAAGAAGAAGAAGAAGAAGAAAAGGCTGCACCAGCAGGAGGGCATTATGGATGGATGAACTATTTCCTCTCTTGTAAAAAAATTATTCCCTCTCGGTGTATATTGATATAGATGGACTATTTCGATGGTGTGCATGTCTTTGGAACAGAGTAGTAGCGTGGGTCCGCTTGACTATAAGGAACTATTTATCCGCATATATAGCTTTCTCTGCTACTCCTTCCAGTGATCGGTATGCAGTGCATGTGTCCGTAGACATGACAGCTTGTCCATGGAAGTTCAACTACGGCGACCATCACGTTTCATCTCGCGATTCCCACGACGCCTCTCCAACCCACGGCACCACGCCCCCCGACGTGCGCCTCACCCCTCTCGGCCGCACCGCCCCTCTGCCTTTGTGTGCATGACATGTGGGCCACCTAAAATGCGGCGAGCATCAAGTTTCTACCACAGCCACCCGCGATTCCCACGACGCCGCTCGAACCCATGAAACCACACGTCCCCCGACCTGCGGCTCACCCCTCTTGGCCCCACTGCCCCTCTGCCTACGGGAGCATTACATGTGGACCAGTCACCTATCGGGTCCACATGTTATTGACTCAAAGGTAGGTGTAGTAAGGCGCTGAAGCTCAGTCCCGACGGCCCTGAGAGGGAAATGTAACTCCTGCGCCAGGGCTTGTGGTGCTCCCGCAGCACGAACTCGTGCCAAACTCGAGATTTGTTTCTTTACTATACATGCACGCAACGATTTAATGGACATTGTAATCTCAACATGTGATGGGGAGCTCTAAATTTGAATTTGAAACTTACAAAATGAAAAGATTCAAAACAAATAAACTGGGAGAGAGGGAGTATATCGTAGGATGTGTCCCATACAAAATAAGTCCCCTGGTTTGTCACCGCGAAGATGCGGTTAGAAAGGAGCACAGCGTCTTCCTACTCGTACGGCATCAAATCGGCCGCAGACAGCATGGTCCGCCTTTGACCGCCATGTGCAAGGTTCGTGCTTTCTTATTCAATCTCACCGTGGTTCCATCGTACCAATTCATGCGGTGGCCCGTTGCATGGCTGATCCCAATGTTGGACAAAGGTTCTACGGGAACGGTGTCACCGTTGTAAATGTTGTGCAAATTGATGTTGGTACCCTCCCGTACATATGCAAGCCAATCTCCACTCGCACCGAGCCTAACCTGTGAAACAGTGGGCAGGGGGAGAATTAGGAAATGGACACGGAAGTAGTCTTTAGAATGCATTTACTACGTGATCAAACTCATCTTACCTGCTCATCGGAGGAAATCCGAGTGCCCCTCAACGTCGGCATCTCAAGGGGCGTCAACTTGCAACTACGGCCACGCCGCGCTGGAGAGACCCCCAAGGAAACATCCTCGTGCGTTCCACGGAACATCAAGATGCATTTGTATGAGTAGTTTATCTTGTGAGAGAAAAGGATGAACGAGGGAAGGCCTCTAGAGATAGAGATGGACACTACTACTACCAATGTGCTGGCCCGTGCGTTGCAATGGATCCAAAGTAGTAGAATAATACTTGTTCACGTGCTTGAAATATAAACACTCTAGTTTTGATATACATGTCTCAGCAGACATGACAGCTTGTCCATGGAAGTTGAACCACGGCGACCATCACGTTTCTTGTTTCTACCACTGCCACACCCACACGCGATTCCCACGACGCCGCTCCAACCCACGGCACGACGTCCCCCGACGTGGACATGGATCCTCTGACGTGGCTATCACTGCCTTGCCCTGCCTTTCCTTCGCTGACAGGTGGGACCCACGCTTATGGGTCCCACATGTCAGTGACAGAATGGTAGGATTGTTCGCGTCAGGGGATCCTCATCCCCCCGACGTGCCCCTCATCCCTCTCGGCCCCACCGCTCCTCTGCCTTTGTGTGCATGATATACTCCTAATATATTACTCCCTCCGTACCTAAATATTTGTCTTTTTGAGATTTCAAATGGACTATCACATACGGATTATATAGACATATTCTAGTGTTTCTAGCAAGATGCCCGCGCGTTGCACGAAGTTGATGGAAAAGGTAAGCACAACTTATAAATTGACGGATCGAGTACTAGTTACAGTGATGCATATAATTAAGCAAAGGGATCGCACATGTCGGTATTGACTGGAACGAGAATGCAACAGCACAATAAGAATTAAGGCCACGATGATGCGATCGCAGTGGTGGTTACAGAAGGCAAGAAGAAAGATGGATCCACGAACGTACGACCTCCTCCTCCTCAACTTAGTGCGCCGGGCCACCGACCGGCGGCTAAGGAGCGACGACTTTTGTGGCGAGGCCGAGGTACTTCTCAGCAAAGGCATCCAAGGCTTCCAGCCGGTTGAGGAAGGACAACCTCATAGCGTCCTCACTGGCATTGTAGATACCTATGTACATGATTTGCTCATACACGTGGATGTGTAGGTCGACGAATTCTTGCAGGGCGAGGCGCCTCGCGGCGAGCGCGACCTCCAGGTGGACATTCTTCATGGCGTCGGCGGGCAGTCGCAGGGCCACCAGTGCTTGAAAGAGGTTCCGGCCATGGAGGCCGATTAGGGTGGTAGGCAATGAGGAGCCCGGGCGCGCGGGCTGGAGGAGTACGGCGATGTCGTCCGCGAGCATCTTGCTGACGGTGAACTTGTTGCTGGTGTCAACGATCATCTGGTCCAACTGAGAGTCGTAGTTGGCGTCGACGGCGGCCATCCACCAGCCGGTCTCCAACACCGTCTGGAGACGATCCTCGGTGCCATGCCGCAGGCCGGCGTCGTGGACCATCTGGCGCAGCCGCTGGCCGCTCACGCGCATCGCCGCCATGGGTCTGGAGTGAGCTCTTTTGCGCTTAGTGTAGGTGCTTAGGCAAATGCTTAGGTGCGTACGATGTGGTAGATGCATTGGAATGGAGGGGCGCCTTTATATGAGGGCAATGAGGGCAAACTGCGTTGCATTCACATCGTGCAGCCTCTTTTCCCGGACCTCCTCCCATTACTTCCCTCATGCATTAATTGAGGAGGATGCATTGGCCGTTCAACATATCGGGAACCGCTACTCCCTCCCTCATCTGCATTAAAGCCGTATCGGGAACTGCGCCGCCCGCTTTCAAATCGAATACTCCCTCCGTCTAGGTGAGTATTAAGTCATCTTACGAAAACCAAATAGTAAACACATAGGCGTGGTGCATTAACTCTCACGTTGTTTCTTAGGCTAGCCATAGTGGGAGTAACTTAGGTAGTAACTTAACACATCCCAAGACAATTTTGCTTATGTGGCAACTATTTAATGAGGAAAGAGGTGCTTGTGGTAACATAATATGTTACTGTAACATAGCGCTTTAGTCGCTTCGACAGAGACGCGAGAAGACGAGGGAGTAGGCTGCTGCAAACGTAGGGCTGTGTGATTTGACAGCGAGTTACTGCTGGACAGGTGGGGCCCCGTGATTTGACTTGCCATTATCATTTTAACTGCGGCGCTACGACCGGCGTGAGTCTCCCAGATTCCTGACCACCTCCATACAGGTGCCTCTCCCAATGCTCCACCATGTAGTAGAGGCTGGCTCTTGCATGAGAGCCCACTTCTCCACTTTTTCCTTGCCTCTATTTCCTCCACATATGCAAAAATGCCATGTAAAGCGCACTATTGTACTTACTTTTACTTGCTCCTACAGGTGCTTAAGCTTGCCACATAGGCATAAAGTCTGATGTGGCAAGTTATTCAAGAAGAGAGAGACTAGTTTGGTGACCCAAGGAAGAAACGGTGCTGAGCGCGTGTACCTAGGTGAAAAGACAATTTTGAGTCTATAGCTAATTAAATGAAGCAAACTTAGCAACACCATTTCATTGGAAGAGGTCACTCCTTGGCAAATGCAATAAATACTAGTACTCCATGTGTCCCATAATATAAGAACGTTTTTGGCACTACACTAGTGTCAAAAACGTTCTTATATTATGGGACGGAGGGAGTACGAAGAAAGAGATAGAGAGGAGTAAAAAAATACACTTATAGCCAACCTTGTTGTAGTATGAGTGACTAAGTGATGACTATGTATAACATGCCAAACATCAGATAGCCTAACGCACCGTGTTAAATCTCCAAGGGCGCGACCGCACGAGCGACGCGACGGTCGTGGTAGGCGCGACCACGATACGGGCTGCTGGCAGCCCTTGGATCTGAGATCAAACGGTCGCATGCTAAGTTGCTGAAAATTTGTAGAATAACCCTCCAGGATAGGATATTCACCCATAGGTCTAGAATCACGCCATGCAACCGTTCGATCTCAGATCCAAGGGCTCTCGGAAGCCCGTATCATGGGAGAATGGAAAGCCACTACCCTGCCGTTCGCACGCTGGCAGTTCGCTCCTACTCGTCCCCGCACGTCCTTCAATACTACGGCGGTTCGCTCCTAGTCGTCCCGTCCATTCACATTACGGCAGTTCCACTAATCCTAACCCTCCTCCCAAATCCATGGCGTCCCAAATCTCCAGGATCGGCGGTGAGTACAAGGTTAGAACCATCACCGGCGATGAGTTCGACGTCATCTACACCCGTTCTTCCGCGACGGTGAAAGGATGCCTTTCTCGCTTCAGACGCATGTTCGAAAACTCAGATGATGAGTGGGTCGCTGGGCTAGATGTTGAGTACACCACAGTCCTGGGACGAGAGAAGGATCTAAAGGACGAAGAGAGGAAGAAGCCCGCCGTGATCCAGGTTTGCGTGCATGACTTATGCTTGGTCTACCACATATGCCATGCCGACGTTGAGTGCCAGGATTTTAAGGACTTCCTCGGGAGCAACCTAGTCAAATTCGTTACTGTAGACTTTGGTAACGACAAAGAAGTCCTGCGTCGGGTAGGCCTCGTTGTAGGCAACACCTTCGACCTCCAGAAGAATCGGCTGGTGTCCTCTCTTCAGCCTTCAATGCTGACCCTGGCAGGAGCCATGGTTCATCCTTCGTACGGTAAACTGGAGAAACCTCCATACACGTTTCATCGTCATGCATGGCAGCGGAATGTACTAGATATAGACCACATCCAGTACGCTGCAATGGATGGCTACCTTTGCTTCAATATCTACAAGGGTTGGATGAAGAGCAACAGCCAAGTGTGCGGTTCAAGCAAAGAAGTATCGGCCAAGAGGAAGAGGGACAAGGACGAAGTCGAGGACGTGGACGAGGACTCCGAGTAAGGTGGCAGTGTCGTTGCTCATGGTGGTTCTAATGCAGTGTCTACCGGAATAGTTGCAAAGTTTAATTTCAGGTGTGCTTAATTTAATTTGAGGGGTGTGTTGTGCTGAGCCCCCAGCAGAACTATGTTATGTTTCTTCTTGTTACTTTAACTCTTCAGTACGTACATACAAGTATTTCTTACATTTCATCTTTTAGTTGGTACAGTACTACCACTCGTTTCTTCACATTATATACGTACAATATATATGGCCAACATCATATAGCCAGCAGTTTGGTTATCAAAGAATTTCAGGGTGCTTAGTTTTGTCAAAGAATTCCAGGGTGCTTAGTTTTATTTGAGGGGTGGGTTGTGCACTTGTGCTGGACACCATTATTGTGACAAGCCTTTTTAATAGTACTATATGCATAATTTGGCGACGAGCGCTCTCTATATGTACCACTTTTTTTAATTTCAAGTTTTGCTCCATGACGCAATCCATCGATACTACTACTGTACAAAAGTGGAGTATATACATATTTTAAAAGGCTAGAGGGTGGGGCGGTCTAGCTCGGTCGTTTTCATGAGAGGTGAGGGCCTTTGTGATTTGACGGCTCATTACTGCTGTCAAATCGAATAGTACTGCACCGCCCGTTGCACGCCCGGCGCCTCCATTAAACCCCTCCGTTAAACCTGCATGCAAACCGAGAATCCTACTCCGGCCACACGTCCGTTCATGAGCGGGCCGGAATTAAACGCAACACCGGTCGAGCTCCTCCCGTCTACCCTTAGTTTAAACGAGGCTAGACGCCGGCCAAGCTCCTAGCGTCCGCCCTCTATTTACACGAGGCCAGACAGACAGCAGGCAAGAATCGCACCCCTCCGCCGCTCCCCCATCTCCTCCTTCACCATTTTCTCCACTCCTCCGATGGCTTCCGATGAGCCGTTCTCCGGCATATTACCCGGCTGGGTGGCCCGCCGAGCCCTCCGGATACGGGCGAGGCCGCTCCATGCTTCACCAACCTCGCATGGCCCGATGGAGCCAGTTGCCGCCCCAAGCAGGCGCGTAGTTCAGCAACTCGCCGCTCTAGTTCAGCTCGATGAGGAGTGGCGAGTTGCTCCACGCCGGCACGGCGGCGAGCACGCCGGTACGGGCGCCGTCGCTGCCGCGTCGTACCGCGCCACCAGTGTCTGCGGTGGCCGCGCCTCCCGTGTCTGTGGGCGCGCCTCCCGTGCCTGCGGCAGCGCCATGCAGGCAGAGACAGAAGCCGGGTGCGTGGAGAGCGACGAGTCGGTGGCTAGCTTCTCCGTGTCCCCCGCCATCATCGAGGAGAAGTAGAACACGGGAGGCCGCCGCCACTTGGGACCCATGAAGGCCACCGCCGAGGCGACGACCGCGGATTCAGGTGGTTTCTTTGCTGCTTCGTCTCTTCCGAGGACCTTCGTCGACCCCGCAAGTGTCTGACGGACATGAGGAAGACAAAGGGATCCGCGGGCGGCCATTTAGATTATGTACTCCCTCTCCAGCTGGCGGGGAATTTTTGTTCTAAGAATGGATAAATTGTATGTATCTACAACTAAAATAAGTCTAGATACATCCATTTCTAGGACAAGTATTTCCGGACGGAGGGAGTATTAATTATACAAGAGAGCCGGATTGGCACCTCTTAGTTCATGTAAATGTAATGAAATCCATGATGTTTATATGAAGATCCGGCTTTTTTATACGAAATCCTTCATGCTTATATGAAATCAGTCCGTGTTTGCACGAATTTCATCTGGTTGGTTAGAGTTGTAAAAATGTATGCCGCTGGCGTTTGATGTCGTCCTCCGCTTAAGGAAGCGGGAGGAAATTTGCCGGCTGCCGTTGGAGATGCTCTTTATGCTGGAAATAATAGAGTGACATCCAATCCATTTGAGCTAATTGCCTGTATGATTGTCCCTCTATAAAAAGTTAATTGCATGCACAGTGTACACGTGACTTGCAGGGTGGCTACAGCTTCGTACAGAAAGTTAAAAAGAAACAAGTCCATCCTTAATCTTGTATTCTAAGTACTCTGTGGATTCCACTGTCAGTACAGTGGCGAAAGAAGTATATATCAAATAAGTAGAGTAATATATAATATAAAAATATAAAGTTAAAAGACAGAATACGAACTCATGTCATCGCGTTGCGAGCATCCGGCGCTAACCAGCCCAGCACATTTTTGTTGTAGACCATGCTGGAGATATATCTCCATGTCTACTCTTATATATACTCCATCCGTTCCTAATATTTGTCTTTTCAAATTTCAAATGGACTACCACATACGGATGTGTATGTAGACATATTTTAGAGTGTAGATTCACTCATTTTGCTCCGTATGTCTTTTCAGGAAGGGGTCAGATTTGTCCTTGATTTATTTATGAGGTATCCAGATGGCACTGCACCGCCAAGAAAAGAGGGTAACATCAAAATTATGGACTACTTTTTTGAGTATGTTGGTAAGGTCCGGTCATAGTCACTTGTTGAAATCTCTAAAAAGACAAATACTCCCTCCGTCCGGAAATACTTGTCATCAAAATGGATAAAAGGAAATGTATCTAGACGTATTTTAGTTTTAGATACATCTCTTTTTATCCATTTTGATGACTAGTATTTTCGGACGGAGGGAGTAGAAAAAGAGTTGGTGATGATGGTGTGCGTGCCATCCTGCAATATAGGCCGTCGGATTTATATCTAACGGATAGGAAAGAAACTATGGCAATTTTGCAAAAATATACCCACACGTCTCTCCACATTCGCAAATAAGGCCTTCCCTCGTTCAACCTTTTCTCTCACAAGATAAACTACTCATACAAATGCATCTTGATGTTCCGTGCAACGCACGGGCAGCTAGCTAATTTCTTTTAAAATAGTTGCTGCGATAATTGGGTTGAAGTGATATATTTTATGTCTGCCCCGAATGACTTCAGATTCACTAGTAGTAACAAAGAAAAGGTTGCCTTGTTAATTAACAGAAAATAGGGTGAAAACTATCACATGAGGCCGGTAAAAACAAGGCACACTGGGTTCAGCGTCATCGTCACTACAGCTGTGCGCGCGCGAGAAGTCTACATATCGAGGGGGCTACCGAGCGAGGCACCGAGACACAATGTTTGAGAGAGAAACCAATTGACAGATTATGATCAGATCGAGTTGTCACCCTTCTGCTGTCATTGTTGGGGGGGAGGGAGAGAAAGACATATTGAGAGTGTGTGCGGTAGACACAGAGGCACAACTAGCGAGTGTGTGTGTGTGTGTGTGTGTTTGAAAGAGGAGTAGATAGATTATTATCAAGATCGATGTGCCACCCTACTCCTTCGGTGTCGGGTAGTGTGTGTGTGTGTGTATGTTTGAGAGAGAAGCCAGTCGATAGATTAGTATCAAGATCGAGGTGTCACCCTACTCCTTCAGTGTTGGGAAGTGTGGGTGTGGGGGGGGGGCAGTGACACTCACATATCTCTACTCTTATAAAAAACAGAGTTGGTGATGATGGTGTTCCTGCCATCCTGCAATATAGGCCATCCGATTTATATCCGACGGACAGGAAGGAAACTATGGCAATTTTGCAAAAAGATACCCACACCCCTCTTCGCATTTGCAAATAAGGCATTCCCTCGTTCATCCTTTTCTCCCACAAGATAAACTTCTCATACAAATGCATCTTGATGTTCCGTGCAACGCATGGGCATCTTGCTAGTAGGGAGAAGGAGTTTGTGTGACACATATCTAGCTATATTAAGGGATAGGTAGATAACATATGTGTGAGAGACATTAGTGGCTGTGGGTGGGCGGAATTAAAGGGGTGGGCGTGTTAGACATAGAGAGCGTGTGTGTTTCTGTGTGAGAGACTTGTAGGACGGGGTAGAAAGACGAATTTAACCCTGACGGAGGGAGAGAAATACACGAAGTGCACGTGTGTGATTCCGATGCCCACAGGGAAATGAGATATGTATGCGTGTGAGAGAGATTGCACAATTCATTGACGTATCACTATCTAGCGATCGTGGACGTGCATCGCTTGAACATAAGTCAATATCTACTTCGTATCGTGGCCAAAGGTACAATATCGATTCAACGCTATAAAGATTGGACACTCACATATCACATTTTTTCTATTTAAATAAGCCTTTTTAGTTGTGCATGCCAAAGTTACAGTGATGTTTCTTCAAACAACCAATGTAGCTATCATGAACATGCACCATTGTTACTCTTGCATTCAAATTCATTAGTCTTGGATGATTTAAGTTTCTATTTTGAAGTAATATATGTAATATTCATATATGAATTCAACGGGTACACAATTTATGAAATGGAGGCTATGTAATCATATGAGGTAACACTTTTAAGTAGCTGACTACAATATCCATTTCTTTTTGTGCGCCTCTACACTAACACGTCAATGCATTATGTTTAAAGTAAATAACCAATGGCACTAAATTATCTATTTACACGAGAAATACATAGGCTGAGCGTTTGATCCCTTTTTTGTGAACGCGCCACTACACCCGTACGATTGGCCGCGCCCGTGTGAACGTCCAAGTTATCGGCGCATCATCCCGAGTTATTGTCTTTTTTCTGGGGTGGACTTCACACCAGTTATTAACTGCTGACGCGTGCCCCGTGTACACAGTCTAGCATGACCTTCCCGCTAGCACGGTCCAAAATTAGTTGAAACTGGATACGAACGATCCCGCGGGCGGCAAAATCTCCCGCCTCCTTCTAAAATTTCCGCCACCTTAGTCTTTAGCATGCGAAATCCCCCTTTTGTCCTTGGTGCACGGAGACCAACAGTTACAATACCGCCCTCATCTACATGATAGGTCGGGGCTGCTTTGGTAACTTCCGGTTCCCCCACTACACGGCACCCCCATTTCCTCTCCCCCTCCCGCAAAAACGACTAACTACACGGCACGCCGTCCGTACTTCATCCCCCTTTCTCCCCTCCCCTCTCGAAACCCTAGACTGCTCATCCACCGGCGTACCATAGCCCATTCACTGCCAGCGGCGTCCACCTCGCCGGATCTGCTTCTGCGGCCGCATCTACCCCTCCCACCTCCCCTAGAAACAAGTAGACTGCTCATCCACCACTGTACCACAGCCCATTCAGTGCCGGCCTTGTCCACGGCGCCGGATCTGCTTCGCCGGTACTCTCGTCAACCGCCGCGCATCTGCAGCGGCTCATTCGTACTCCCCACCGGAGACGCTTCGTCCACACCCCCCGGAGCCGCCCCACCGACGCCCCCGTCGACGGCCTCTGATCCTCTTCGCCGACACCTTCCTCAACCCTACCGGAGCCGCTTCGCCGACACCTTCCTCAACCCTACCGGAGTAGCTTCGCCTATACCATTCTCAACCCTACCGGGGCCGCTTTGCCAACTCACAAGTCCACGGCCTCAGATCCGCTTCCTCGCACCCTCATCCAACCTACCGGAGCAGCTTCTGACGCCCCATCCACGGCCGCAGATCCGCATCGTCGACACCACCCTTAACCCAACCACCGGAGCAGCTTCTGACGCCCCGTCCACGGCCGCAGATCCGCATCGTCGACACCATCCTTAACCCAACCACCGGAGCAGCTTCACCTATGCCCTCGTCCACGGCCATAGATCCGCTTCGCCCACACCGTAGTCCACCCTACCGGAGCCGCTCCACAAACACCCTACTCGACGGTTCTAGATCTCCTTACCGGACCCCGACAGCCAGCGCAGCATCATCACCCTCGACGTTTCTAACCTGATTCCCACAGTCTGGAGAGATGCCAAGCACCCGCCACGGCCTAGGTACTTGTCACCTTTAAACCCGTCCAGCATCACCTGCCCGATGTACTTCAAATATACTAACCGGTCGCTGTTACCTGTTATGCAGCTGGCAAAAACTACAAGGATGATGTTTCTTCTGGATCTAACAGCTTGGCCAACCAAGATCCTGGACTGAGGCATTGCTATGATCTTGTAAGCGCATCTCTCTCTCTTGTATTGTTCTGTGCCTGCCAGCGTGCTTTGCTAGGATTTTCGACCAGTAATCCCTTTGTGCAGACAATGATTTCTACTACTGGCTGCTAAATTAGATATGTAAATGTCATACATGATACTACCTCGTACCTCCGTTCCTAAATATAAGTCTTTCTAGAGATTCCACTATAGGCTACATACGGAGCAAAATGAGTGAATCTACACTCGAAAATGCATCTATATACATCTGTATGTGGTCCATACTGGAATCTCTACAAAGACATATATTTAGGAACAGGGGCAGTACATTACACAAAATCGTAGGTGGCATGTAGGAATTCCAGTGCACTACATTAGGCTCCCTTAGAGTGCCTGCTAGTCCAGCATACAGAGTCATGGCTAGTTTATGGTACGCACACAATCGTTAATTGGTGGTTTAAATATGCGCAAGGGATATGCAATGTAGTATCATGTAGAGATGTCTGAAATTAGCCGTGTCAACTTGCAGATAGGGTTACACAATGAAAAAGTACAAGATGTATGTGGCAATTTCATGGAACATCGCAAAAAAGGAGAGGCAGCGGTGAGCCTATACAGTGTGCTATGGTACGTCACTCCTCCATTGCAATCATCGTGACATGTTATTTGTATGCCAGTTCTATTAGCCAAGTTTCTTAGGGACAGTTATTATGAGTTATCCTAAGAAAATAAGCACCTGTGAATATAAGTTCCATGTAATAAGCCAACCAATTCTTTTCATTGCATTTTCAGCTTATCTTTGGTATGATCAATGGAAAGTCTAGATTGCATTATATTTTTTTCATTTTGCTGCCCATATGGAAATTAATTTGACTTGCAAACATCACAAATTGAACCCAGTGCAGTAATTAATATGATAGGAAAACAGACCATCACTATTTGCTCAAAATGCAAATACAAAGATACCATCTACTTGGCACAATCTACTTTGGTCAATGTTTTCCATAGAGATCCCATTGCCTAATTTAAACAAAGAATGCATGACCCACATTTAAATGAAGAACAATTATTTATTGAAATTCGATGGTCCAAGTGGCTGGTTATTATCGTACAGCAGCACCACCTGAAAGCATCATATAGCAGCAGCAGCTCATAGCAATTCATCATACAGCAGCAGCAGTCTGCAATTCATCATATACCAGCAGCAGCTCATAGCAATTCATCATATAGCAGCAGCAGGAGCAGCTCATAGCAATTCATCATATAGCAGCAGCAGGAGGAGGAGCAGCTTGTAGCAACTCATCATATAGCAGCAGCAGGAGCAGCTTGGAGCAACTCATCATATAGCAGCAGCAGCTCATAGCAATTCATCATATAGCAGCAGCAGCAGTAGCAGCTCATAGCAACTCATCATACAGCAGCAGCAGCTCATAGCAATTCATCATATAGCAGCAGCAGGAGCAGCTCATAGCAATGCATCATATAGCAGCAGCAGAAGCAGCTCATAGCAATTCATCGTATAGTGGATCAGAATGAAAATTTGGCAAAAAATCAGAGGAGGTCCTCACCTTGTTGGATGAGCTCATCCTTCAACAGCACCTCAAGGCCATGGCCTGGGAGGAGGGGAGGGGGAATAAGGTGCCTTCTGCCGAAGTGTGGCATCAGCCGTAGTTGTGTAGCGCCCGCTGGAGTAGTGCGTTGGACGAACCACAGTAGAGCAGATACTGGAGACCATGAGAATGAGGGGCGGTGCCAGAGGGAGGAGAAGCCAGGGAGATTTGCCCCTACCCGCCGGCCATGTAGCCTAGCTGGACATAGCATTGTCGAGGACAAGGCCAGATGGGACCAGTGGCGACGGCTCGCTGGAGGAACCCTAGTGCTGCAGGCAGGGGATCGAGGTAGAGGGAAAGGGGAGAGGAGATGCAAGCGGGCAGGGCAATGAATGCTTGCGTGTTTGTTTTTACTTGAGGGTCAGGTGTGACACGGGCGTCAGCAGTTGCATTTTGAGTGTAATATAGGTAGACAACAGAATCATTTCACTATTCCTCTTCCCTTCAATTTTTGGTGAGGTTCTACCCGAAACACCCCCCCCTCCAAAGCGAAATTAGTTAAGCCCAAGCCCATAACTCAAAAATGACTTCTTTACATCTTTTATGGCTTATTTTGACAATATGCCCTGAAAAGGCGGAATCGAACTGGCCCTTAACCTGCAATTCAATTGTGCGTGCAATGATGAATCACTCATGCCTGCTATCTGTACATTTAGGCATCATCATACATGGCATAACCTAATACATGTGCATTCCATTGTAGAATCTGGAATATGCAATGTTTATGTTAGTTCATATGTTGCACATGATGTTTAAATGCCCCTTAAATCTGGTCAGTCAAGTGATGGTCTTTAAGCCTCCTTCTTTGCTTCTTTTGTTGATATGTAAGATTTGCTCACACTTCTGTTCAATTGCTTGTTTGCATCAGCCAGCCATACTAGGACTATTTGCTTTGATTACTTGTTGTTCTTGACCTAACACTCTAACAGAGCTTGTCAACGATTTAAACACTAAGGGCTGCTGTAGTGGGGCCTTGTCTAACTCATAGGTGACATAAAGGTTTGGCTGTACACTACATTAGGCTCTCCAAGAGTACTTGGAGATCCAGTTCGAAGGTATGCCTAGTTTTTACATAGTGCAGACATAGTAAATGCTCATTTCATTGTGTGCAAGTGCAAGAGATGCGGCATGTTTCATTATGTGGTGTTGTTTTGTTATAATCTCATCCTTTTGTGTTCACAGACTGGAAAGTATGCATATTTATCTTCCAAGGAGACGAGTAACTAGTTTGTGTCACCTTGCAGAGGGGGTGCAATGAAGATAAGATTGAGGATTTCCAAGTACAAGATGTTAGGAAGGAGCCTTGCAAGAGAAGTAGGAGCTGCGCTGAGCCTCTTCAACCTGCTAAGGTAAGTCACTGTATGCAACTCAACAGTTCAATTCCTTGTTTGTTTCAGGCATAGTTAATTTTCTCTTTTCAATTGCTTTATTTGTCCTCAGTTAATGAGATGCCCAAATAATCATGCCTGATGTTCGGTACTTGTATCACTATTAGTTGACATAATTAAAGGCCTTACCATTTAATTACTCTGTCGAAGTGTGCCTGAAGCTTTGAAGTCTATTAACCAACTATTATTGCATGAGGCTCACAATCTAGTTTATACTACGCTAATGATTGCATAGTTTTGCCTGTTGTAGTATGTTTGTATGAAACCCTCTGATGTTCATTATGCTCCCTAAGACTTTAATTGAGGCACAGAATGGCCAACTGCTTGCTTACTTATACGCAACGTGCTGTCTAAATTTGTAACTTGTCTGTGTTTTCGATTGGGCCCCAACATCATGCTCCTCTGGTGAGCTAAGATGGATTTCTGTATGCAGGCTGCACAGACTATATTTTTTATAATTTTTAAAATATCACCTGCTTATGCTTCATGACGTGTAACATTTTTTTAAAGTGACATGTAACATTATTGTTAGTCCTGTTTTGCCATGTAGTACAAAATAGTGTCTTGTTCGCTTCACTGTTGTAACTATATTTTTGCCCTAGTCATGTGTACTTACAGAAACATTTCAGGATGAAGTGACATCAACACAAAGATCTGCGAGCAGTGCGGCATGGCCGTTACCGAATGATTATGGATTGGAATTGGAATGTGCTGATGTTCTCGAGCATCAACTAGAGGTGGCAAGACAACATGTACATGATTGTCAATGTATAATCAACAAGTTGAGACTGGACATGCAGGTATTAGATGCAGGAGTCAAAAAATGAAACAAGACACTGAGGTAACCATGAAGGAATTGGAGATTTTGCAGACTGAAATTTGTGTTATCTGAATCCGGCCAATCCTATTTTCTGAAGATATTATAGTTCAAATTGAGTTAAGTTGATGCGCGTCCATGATGTATGAGTTGTATTTGCCCAGTGTATGTACTTTGTTGTTTGTGTATCTTTATTATCAGCTGTGCCGAACCATAATGCCCAGTGGGTATAATCGGCTGTAATTTCTTTATTGTATAGTGTAGGATTATTCTACCTTTCTATGCCTTGATCTCTTTGTTGTAATAGTGTAGTCTTTTTAGAGGTGATAGTATTGAGTAGGATAATTCTTTGAATATGCTATATCGTTCAAACGGGGGCCAATTCGCCCGACCATGGCCCTTCACAGGCTGTCGGATCCATGGGCCTTCTACATCTCGTAGGATCCATGGGCCTTCTACGTCTCGTAGGTTCCATGGGCCTTCTACGTCTTGTAGGATCCATGGGCCTTGTACGTCTCGTAGGATCCATGGGCCGCTGGCACATTTATGGGTCTTGTACGGGCCTTTAATGGGTCGTAGACGGGCCTTTAATAGAAATCATACGTTTTACGGGCTGACCATAACGGGTCGTTAATAGGCCGTATTTGGTGATGCTATGAAAATGGCCCAACAGACTAACGGTCCACAAACGGGCCGACTGTAACGACGGGCTGAATTTGGCCCACAAGCAGAAAATGACAGTAACGGGCCGTAAGTAACCGAATGCTGCAAATGAGCCCAAGAATAAATGGGCCCTCAGAAGGCCGAAAGTTAACTTGGGCTGGAAACGGCCCAATGGAATAACGCGTCGTTAGTGGGTATAAAGTGATACACTGTTCATTACGGGCCAGTTTCACCACGGGCCGTTAATGGGTGTAAAGTAATACACTGTTCATTACGGGCCAGTTTCAGCACGGGCCGCTAATGGGCCAAGAGTTACAAAGGGCCTCATATGGGCCGAAAGACGTCATGGGCTATACATGGGCCAGAAGTGAAAACGGGCTGGAATCATAGTGGACGGCCCAGATGATGCTACTGGGCCTAATTCAGATAGGGCATAACGGGCCTTGGGTTAGCGGGCTGTAAATGGGCTATATGCAAACAGGCCGTTAACAGGCTTTCCATGGGCCGGCCCGCCAGCTTTTGACCAAGTCAAACGGGCCGGCCATCCAGCTTTTGACCAAGTCAAAAGGGTCGGCCTTTTCACAGGAATGGGCCACTGTTGGGCCATGCCATGTGTCGACGTATCATAGGCGCCTATCTGACTCGCTGACGAGCTGACACGTGTTTCGTCCGGCCAATAAGAATTTTACACGTGGAAATTTCCCATTGGTCGGGGCTGTTAACGGGTTATCGGATCAAAAACCCGACCCGATAGCTTAACGGCGTTCCGTTACGGTGGATGCCACGTGTCGGTCACCCTTGACGAAAGCACTTCTGTGAAGCGCGATTTATCGTCATGGAAGTGGACACTTCCGTGATGATAAATTTGGTAATGTCATGGAACACTTCTACGACAGCACGGGTATGACTATCTTGATTCTGTCATAAATTTGTCATGGATGTACATGCATGACAAAAAAGCGACCTACTGTGACAAACACGTATCATCACGGAAGTGTATTTTTTTGTAGTGAAGCTTGGCAGTTGCCAAGAGGAGTGCCCATACCCATGTGTTTATGTCTCCTTTGTTGGTGAAGAAGGTGTTGGTGATGATGGATAATCGCACATCGAGCGTAGGAGATCCTCTAATTTCCAGATAATGCCCTTGAGTGCAATGATATGCTCCCTCAGCAAAATATTTTCACTTGTGAGATACTTGTTTTGAATGCAAGCTAACTCAATCATCTTGAAAGCTTCAATCTCCATTGGGGTAAAGAGATTGTGATGAGGTTGAAGGATGTCTTCTTCTACTATTGTCGGAACTTGATCCCCCACGACCTTCTTGATCCCATCATCCTTGTTGATCTCTTCGGGCTCTTCTCTCTTCAGCTCTATCTTCATTAGCCAAGCATCATTGCCCTCATTGTTGGAAGAGGAAGGAGAAGACATGATGCTTGGCCTTAACAACCCTGACAGAAAACAACTCGAAACAAAAACATGAGATATTTGCATGATACGGTGGTCAAAACCTTCAGGAGATTATATAGTGAATTTTTACCGACTAAAAGAAGTATCGTGCAAGAAAACGGAGTCCGGAGAGCACACGAGGTGCCCACGAGGCAGGGGGCGTGCCCAGGGGGTAGGGTGCGCCCTACACCCTCGTGGAAGCCTCGTGTCCTTCCCGGACTACTTCTTATTTTCCTATTTTCTTAAATATTCCAAAACAGAGAAAAATTGCCATTAGAACCATTTTGGAGTCGGTTTACTTACCGTACCACATAGCTTTTCCTTTTCGGGGTCTAAAACGTTCTGGAAAGTGTCCCTTATGTATTCCTCTGGGGTTATGGTTTCAATAACATTAGTTTCAACATTTATGGGATTACTTGAGATATATTGTTTGATTCTTTGACCATTGACCACCCTCGGATTTGTGCCTTCGAAGTTGTTGATTTTTATGGCACCGGAACGATAGACCTCCTCCATGATGTAAGGACCTTCCCATTTAGAGAGGAGTTTGCCTGCAAAAAATCTTAAACGAGAGTTGTATAACAATACATAATCACCTACATTAAACTCATGTTTTTGTATCCTTTTATCATGCCATCTTTTAACTTTTTCTTTAAATAGTTTGGCATTCTCGTAGGCCTGGGTTCTCCATTCATCAAGTGAGCTAATGTCAAAAAGCCTCTTCTCACCGGCAAGTTTGAAGTCATAGTTGAGCTCTTTAATAGCCCAATATGCCTTATGTTCTCATTCAAGAGGTAAGTGACATGCTTTACCATAAACCATTTTATACGGAGACATACCCATAGGATTTTTATATGCAGTTCTATAAGCCCATAATGCATCATCAAGTTTCTTGGAGCAATTCTTCCTAGATCTATTAACATTCTTTTGCAAAATTAATTTAAGCTCTCTATTGCTAAGTTCTGCTTGACCACTAGACTGTCGATGATATGGAGATGCAATTCTATGATTTACATCATACTTAGCAAGCATTTTATGAAAAACACCATGAATAAAATGCGAGCCACCATTAGTCATTAGGGGCGTGTTTGGTTGCCCGCATTAGGCCCAGCCTGGCCCAGGAGGGAAGAATTTGGCCCATTTGGTTTCCTGCATTCACTGTACGGCCCGCATCGCATGAAACTTAAAGCACGTGCAGGCCAGGCCAAGGGGAAACACACGAATCGGCAGTAGCTCGCGAGCCTGGCTCGGGCGAGGCAGGGGAGGGCGACGCGCTTCTCCCCTCGTGCGAGCAGGGGAGATGGCGCGAGCTCACCCGCGTCGCTGAAAATCGATCGGAGGATTTCGGCTCACCTCCCATCGCTCCACCCCTATTTAGCCCCTCCCTCACTGCCCCAACTCCCGCCATAATTCTTCCTCCATTCGCGCTTTCCCGCCGACACGCATTGGCACCAACGAGCAGGTAAGTGGCACATCTTCATCGGCCGGCGGTCCACGGCGTCGGAGCTCTTTCACCGGTCGGTGTTCATCTTCCACCACCGTCCCCCCTCGTCCTCAAGCTGCAGCCATGGCCTCTGTGAGTTTAATCCCCCTTTTCTCTCTGTTCCTTCTAGCTAGATCTGAGCTGCACCTAGGGTTTGATCTAGATGCATGGTTGATTAGTGGTCTGATCTGTGAGCTGATATGGTTGGTTGCTATGCTGCGGTTGCAATTTGTGGTAGGGCTAGATGTTCAAGCATGTGGTAGGCTAGATTAGTAGTAGAGTTTGAAGTTGAACCTTGTGCTTGTGTTGAATCATGCTTAGATCTGTGATTTGTAGCTATTGGTGGTCCATTTGTAGCATGTTTTTTGTTGTAGATGTATGTTCCTGCTCATAGATTGTCTGGTATGCTTAGTATGATAGTGATGAAGCATGTGCTTGCTATGATAGTGATGAACCATGTACATGTATGCTCCTGCTTTCATGGATTGTCTGGTATGTTGTGTGCTATGCTCACTATCAATGCATGCTACGATTGTAGGACATGACCATGCAGATGCAAGATCTTAGTCAGGCCCTTGTCGTGTCCGACAGCTAGTTTGCTCCATCGTTTGTCGAGGACTCGTAGCCTATGTCTGAGATGGCACCTGATTCAGAGGTGTTCAAGTCTGATTCCCTCTATGTGCCAGTAGTGCTTGTTGAGCCAACTCCTGCTGCTGCTGCTGCCGCTGCAATCAAGCTAGCAGGAGCAAAGGCAAAGAAGGATGGTAGGTCGAACAACATGAAGTGGCAGCCGTTCATGTCCATGTTCATGCTGAACAATATGTGTGAGCTCATCTCTAGTGGAGTTAGGACTGGCAAGGGCTTCAAGGAGGTGCACTTGAACACCGTTGCGAAGCAGGTGTTCGAGTTCTGTGGGCAAGAGGTGTCTGCCACCCAGGTGTACAACCACCTGAGGAACTGGAGAAGTCGATGGATCCAAGTGTCCAAGCTGAGAGACCATAGCGGCGCCTCATGGGATGAGAACAATTGCTCCATAGTTCTGGAGGCAGACCATGTTGGGTTTCGTAGTAATTTCAAAAAATTTCCTACGCACACGCAAGATCATGGTGATGCACAGCAATGAGAGGGGGAGAGTGTGATCTACGTACCCTTGTAGATCGACAACGAAAGCGTTAACTTAGTTGATGTAGTTGTATGTCTCCACGGCCCGACCGATCAAGCACCGAAACTACGGCACCTCCGAGTTCTAGCACACGTTCAGCTCGATGACGATCCCCGGACTCCGATCCAGCAAAGTGTCGGGGAAGAGTTCTGTTAGCACGATGGCGTGGTGACGATCTTGATGTTCTACTGTCGCAGGGCTTCGCCTAAGCACCGCTACAATATTATCGAGGACTATGGTGGAAGGGGGCACCGCACACGGCTAAGAATATGATCACGTGGATCAACTTGTGTCTATGGGGTGCCTCTTGCCTCCGTATATAAAGGATCCAAGGGGGGGTGCGGCCGGCCCTAGTAGGAGGCGCGCAGGAGGAGTCCTACTCCTACCGGGAGTAGGACTCCCCTCCCTTTCCTTGTCCAATTAGGAGAGGGGGAAGGAAGGGAGAGAGGAGAGGGGGGCGCCGCCCCTCCCTCCTTGTCCAATTCGGACTAGGGGGAGAGGGGGCGCGCGGCCTGCCCTGGCAGCCCCTCCTCTTCTCCACTTTAGGCCCATGAGGCCCATTAACCCCCCGGGGGGTTCCGGTAACCCCCCCGGTGCTCCGGTTTTATCCGAAACTTCCCCGGAACACTTCCGGTGTCCGAATATAGCCGTCCAATATATCAATCTTTATGTCTCGACCATTTCGAGACTCCTCGTCATGTCCGTGATCACATCCGGGACTCCGAACTAACTTCGGTACATCAAAACTCATAAACTCATAATATAACTGTCATCGAAACCTTAAGCGTGCGGACCCTACGGGTTCGAGAATAATGTAGACATGACCGAGACACGTCTCCGGTCAATAACCAATAGCGGAACCTGGATGCTCATATTGGCTCCTACATATTCTACGAAGATCTTTATCGGTCAGACCGCATAACAACATACGTTGTTCCCTTTGTCATCGGTATGTTACTTGCCCGAGATTCGATCGTCGGTATCTCAATACCTAGTTCAATCTCGTTACCGGCAAGTCTCTTTACTCGTTCCGTAATACATCATCTCGCAACTAACTCATTAGTTGCAATGCTTGCAAGGCTTATGTGATGTGCATTACCGAGAGGGCCCAGAGATACCTCTCCGACAATCGGAGTGACAAATCCTAATCTCGAAATACGCCAACCCAACATGTACCTTTGGAGACACCTGTAGAGTACCTTTATAATCACCCATTTACGTTGTGACGTTTGGTAGCACACAAAGTGTTCCTCCGGCAAACGGGAGTTGCATAATCTCATAGTCATAGGAACATGTATAAGTCATGAAGAAAGCAATAGCAACATACTAAACGATCGGGTGCTAAGCTAATGGAATGGGTCATGTCAATCAGATCATTCAACTAATGATGTGATCCCGTTAATCAAATGACAACTCTTTGTCCATGGTTAGGAAACATAACCATCTTTGATTAATGAGCTAGTCAAGTAGAGGCATACTAGTGACACTCTGTTTGTCTATGTATTCACACATGTATTATGTTTCCGGTTAATACAATTCTAGCATGAATAATAAACATTTATCATGATATAAGGAAATAAATAATAACTTTATTATTGCCTCTAGGGCATATTTCCTTCAGTCTCCCACTTGCACTAGAGTCAATAATCTAGATTACACAGTAATGATTCTAACACCCATGGAGCCTTGGTGCTGATCATGTTTTGCTCGTGGAAGAGGCTTAGTCAACGGGTCTGCAACATTCAGATCCGTATGTATCTTGCAAATCTCTATGTCTCCCACCTGGACTAGATCCCGGATGGAATTGAAGCGTCTCTTGATGTGCTTGGTTCTCTTGTGAAATCTGGATTCCTTTGCCAAGGCAATTGCACCAGTATTGTCACAAAAGATTTTCATTGGACCCGATGCACTAGGTATGACACCTAGATCGGATATGAACTCCTTCATCCAGACTCCTTCATTTGCTGCTTCCGAAGCAGCTATGTACTCCGCTTCACATGTAGATCCCGCCACAACGCTTTGTTTAGAACTGCACCAACTGACAGCTCCACCGTTTAATGTAAACACGTATCCGGTTTGCGATTTAGAATCGTCCGGATCAGTGTCAAAGCTTGCATCAACGTAACCTTTTACGATGAGCTCTTTGTCACCTCCATATATGAGAAACATATCCTTAGTCCTTTTCAGGTATTTCAGGATGTTCTTGACCGCTGTCCAGTGATCCACTCCTGGATCACTTTGGTACCTCCCTGCTAGACTTATAGCAAGGCACACATCAGGTCTGGTACACAGCATTGCATACATGATAGAGCCTATGGCTGAAGCATAGGGAACATCTTTCATTTTCTCTCTATCTTCTGCAGTGGTCGGGCATTGAGTCTTACTCAACTTCACACCTTGTAACACAGGCAAGAACCCTTTCTTTGCTTGATCCATTTTGAACTTCTTCAAAACTTTGTCAAGGTATGTGCTTTGTGAAAGTCCAATTAAGCGTCTTGATCTATCTCTATAGATCTTAATGCCTAATATGTAAGCAGCTTCACCGAGGTCTTTCATCGAAAAACTCTTATTCAAGTATCCCTTTATGCTATCCAGAAATTCTATATCATTTCCAATTAGTAATATGTCATCCACATATAATATCAGAAATGCTACAGAGCTCCCACTCACTTTCTTGTAAATACAGGCTTCTCCAAAAGTCTGTATAAAACCAAATGCTTTGATCACACTATCAAAGCGTTTATTCCAACTCCGAGAGGCTTGCACCAGTCCATAAATGGATCGCTGGAGCTTGCACACTTTGTTAGCTCCCTTTGGATCGACAAAACCTTCTGGTTGCATCATATACAACTCTTCTTCCAGAAATCCATTCAGGAATGCAGTTTTGACATCCATCTGCCAAATTTCATAATCATAAAATGCGGCAATTGCTAACATGATTCGGACAGACTTAAGCATCGCTACGGGTGAGAAGGTCTCATCGTAGTCAATCCCTTGAACTTGCCGAAAACCTTTTGCGACAAGTCGAGCTTTGTAGACAGTAATATTACCGTCAGCGTCAGTCTTCTTCTTGAAGATCCATTTATTCTCAATTGCTTGCCGATCATCGGGCAAGTCAACCAAAGTCCATACTTTGTTCTCATACATGGATCCCATCTCAGATTTCATGGCTTCAAGCCATTTTGCGGAATCTGGGCTCACCATCGCTTCTTCATAGTTCGTAGGTTCATCATGATCTAGTAGCATGACTTCCAGAACAGGATTACCGTACCACTCTGGCGCGGATCTCACTCTGGTTGATCTACGAGGTTCAGTAGTATCTTGTTCTGAAGTTTCATGATCATCATCATTAGCTTCCTCACTAACTGGTGTAGGTGTCACAGAAACAGTTTTCTGTGATGCACTACTTTCCAATAAGGGAGCAGGTACAGTTACCTCGTCAAGTTCTACTTTCCTCCCACTCACTTCTTTCGAGAGAAACTCCTTCTCCAGAAAGTTTCCGAACTTAGCAACAAAAGTCTTGCCTTCGGATCTGTGATAGAAGGTGTATCCAATAGTCTCCTTTGGATATCCTATGAAGACACATTTCTCCGATTTGGGTTCGAGCTTATCAGGTTGAAGCTTTTTCACATAAGCATCGCAGCCCCAAACTTTCAGAAACGACAACTTTGGTTTCTTGCCAAACCATAGTTCATAAGGCGTCGTCTCAACGGATTTTGATGGTGCCCTATTTAACGTGAATGCAGCCGTCTCCAAAGCATAACCCCAAAACGATAGCGGTAAATCAGTAAGAGACATCATAGATCGCACCATATCTAGTAAAGTACGATTACGACGTTCGGACACACCATTACGCTGTGGTGTTCCGGGTGGCGTGAGTTGCGAAACTATTCCGTATTGTTTCAAATGTACACCAAACTCGTAACTCAAATATTCTCCTCCACGATCAGATCGTAGAAACTTTATTTTCTTGTTACGATGATTTTCAACTTCACTCTGAAATTCTTTGAACTTTTCAAACGTTTCAGACTTATGTTTCATTAAGTAGATATACCCATATCTGCTTAAGTCATCTGTGAAGGTGAGAAAATAACGATATCCGCCACGAGCCTCAATATTCATCGGACCACATACATCTGTATGTATGATTTCCAACAAATCTGTTGCTCTCTCCATAGTACCGGAGAACGGTGTTTTAGTCATCTTGCCCATGAGGCACGGTTCGCAAGTACCAAGTGATTCATAATCAAGTGGTTCCAAAAGTCCATCAGTATGGAGTTTCTTCATGCGCTTTACACCGATATGACCTAAACGGCAGTGCCACAAATAAGTTGCACTATCATTATCAACTCTGCATCTTTTGGCTTCAACACTATGAATATGTGTGTCACTACTATCGAGATTCAATAAAAATAGACCACTCTTTAAGGGTGCATGACCATAAAAGATATTACTCATATAAATAGAACAACCATTATTCTCAGATTTAAATGAATAACCGTCTCGCATCAAACAAGATCCAGATATAATGTTCATGCTTAACGCTGGCACCAAATAACAATTATTTAGGTCTAATATTAATCCCGAAGGTAGATGTAGAGGTAGCGTGCCGACTGCGATCACATCGACTTTGGAACCGTTTCCCACGCGCATCGTCACCTCGTCCTTAGCCAATCTTCGCTTAATCCGTAGTCCCTGTTTCGAGTTGCAAATATTAGCAACAGAACCAGTATCAAATACCCAGGTGCTACTGCGAGCATTAGTAAGGTACACATCAATAACATGTATATCACATATACCTTTGTTCACCTTGCCATCCTTCTTATCCGCCAAATACTTGGGGCAGTTCCGCTTCCAGTGACCAGTCTGCTTGCAGTAGAAGCACTCAGTTTCAGGCTTAGGTCCAGGTTTGGGTTTCTTCTCTTGAGTAGCAACTTGCTTGCTGTTCTTTTTGAAGTTCCCCTTCTTCTTCCCTTTGCCCTTTTTCTTGAAACTAGTGGTCTTGTTGACCATCAACACTTGATGCTCCTTCTTGATTTCTACCTCCGCAGCTTTCAGCATTGCGAAGAGCTCGGGAATAGTCTTATTCATCCCTTGCATATTATAGTTCATCACGAAGCTCTTGTAGCTTGGTGGCAGTGATTGGAGAATTCTGTCAATGACGCAATCATCTGGAAGATTAACTCCCAATTGAATCAAGTGATTATTATACCCAGACATTTTGAGTATATGCTCACTGACAGAACTGTTCTCCTCCATCTTGCAGCTATAGAACTTATTGGAGACTTCATATCTCTCAATCCGGGCATTTGCTTGAAATATTAACTTCAACTCCTGGAACATCTCATATGCTCCATGACGTTCAAAACGTCGTTGAAGTCCCGATTCTAAGCCGTAAAGCATGGCACACTGAACTATCGAGTAGTCATCAGCTTTGCTCTGCCAGACGTTCATAACATCTGGTGTTGCTCCAGCAGCAGGCCTGGCACCCAGCGGTGCTTCCAGGACGTAATTCTTCTGTGCAGCAATGAGGATAATCCTCAAGTTACGGACCCAGTCCGTGTAATTGCTACCATCATCTTTCAACTTTGCTTTCTCAAGGAACGCATTAAAATTCAACGGAACAACAGCACGGGCCATCTATCTACAATCAAGCATAAACAAGCAAGATACTATCAGGTACTAAGTTTCATGATAAATTTAGGTTCAAATAATTTACTTAAAGAACTCCCACTTAGATAGACATCCCTCTAATCCTCTAAGTGATTACGTGATCCAAATCAACTAAACCATGTCCGATCATCACGTGAGATGGAGTAGTTTCATTGGTGAACATCACTATGTTGATCATATCTACTATATGATTCACGCTCGACCTTTCGGTCTCCGTGTTCCGAGGCCATATCTGTATATGCTTGGCTCGTCAAGTATAACCTGAGTATTCCGCGTGTGCAACTGTTTTGCACCCGTTGTATTTGAACGTAGAGCCTATCACACCCGATCATCACGTGGTGTCTCAGCACGAAGAACTTTCGCAACGGTGCATACTCAGGGAGAACACTTCTTGATAATTAGTGAGAGATCATCTTATAATGCTACCGTCAATCAAAGCAAGATAAGATGCATAAAAGATAAACATCACATGCAATCAATATAAGTGATATGATATGGCCATCATCATCTTGTGCTTGTGATCTCCATCTTCGAAGCACCGTCGTGATCACCATCGTCACCGGCGCGACACCTTGATCTCCATCGTAGCATCGTTGTCGTCTCGCCAATCTTATGCTTCCACGACTATCGCTACCGCTTAGTGATAAAGTAAAGCATTACAGCGCGATTGCATTGCATACAATAAAGCGACAACCATATGGCTCCTGCCAGTTGCCGATAACTCGGTTACAAAACATGATCATCTCATACAATAAAATTTAGCATCATGTCTTGACCATATCACATCACAACATGCCCTGCAAAAACAAGTTAGACGTCCTCTACTTTGTTGTTGCAAGTTTTACGTGGCTGCTACGGGCTTAAGCAAGAACCAATCTTACCTACGCATCAAAACCACAACGATAGTTTGTCAAGTTGGTGTTGTTTTAACCTTCGCAAGGACCGGGCGTAGCCACACTCGGTTCAACTAAAGTTGGAGAAACTGTCACCCGCAAGCCACCTATGTGCAAAGCACGTCGGGAGAACCGGTCTCGCGTAAGCGTACGCGTAATGTCGGTCCGGGCCGCTTCGTCCAACAATACCGCCGAACCAAAGTATGACATGCTGGTAAGCAGTATGACTTATATCGCCCACAACTCACTTGTGTTCTACTCGTGCATATAACATCAACATATAAAACCTAGGCTTGGATGCCACTGTTGGGTTTCATAGTAATTTCAAAAAATTTCCTACGCACATGCAAGATCATGGTGATGCATAGCAACGAGAGGGGGAGAGTGTGATCTACGTACCCTTGTAGATCGACAACGGAAGCGTTTACTTAGTTGATGTAGTTGTACGTCTCCACGGCCCGACCGATCAAGCACCGAAACTATGGCACCTCCGAGTTCTAGCACACGTTCAGCTCGACGACGATCCCCGGACTCCGATCCAGCAAAGTGTCGGGGAAGAGTTCCGTCAGCACGACGGCGTGGTGACGATCTTGATGTTCTACTATCGCAGGGCTTCGCCTAAGCACCGCTACAATATTATCGAGGACTATGGTGGAAGGGGGCACCGCACACGGCTAAGAATATGATCACGTGGATCAACTTGTGTCTATGGGGTGCCTCTTGCCTCCGTATATAAAGGATCCAAGGGGGGGTGCGGCCGGCCCTAGTAGGAGGTGCGCAGGAGGAGTCCTACTCCTACCGGGAGTAGGACTCCCCTCCCTTTCCTTGTCCAATTAGGAGAGGGGGGAGGAAGGGAGAGAGGAGAGGGGGGCGCCGCCCCTCCCTCCTTGTCCAATTCGGACTAGGGGGAGAGGGGGCGCGCGGCCTGCCCTGGCAGCCCCTCCTCTTCTCCACTATAGGCCCATGAGGCCCATTAACCCCTCGGGGGGTTCCGATAACCCCCCGGTGCTCCGGTTTTATCCGAAACTTCCCCGGAACACTTCCGGTGTTCGAATATAGCCGTCCAATATATCAATCTTTATGTCTCGGCCATTTCGAGACTCCTCGTCATGTCTGTGATCACATCCGGGACTCCGAACTAACTTCGGTACATCAAAACTCATAAACTCATAATACAACTGTCATCGAAACCTTAAGCGTGCGGACCCTACGGGTTCGAGAATAATGTAGACATGACCGAGACACATCTCCGGTCAATAACCAATAGCGGAACCTGGATGCTCATATTGGCTCCTACATATTCTACGAAGATCTTTATCGGTCAGACCGCATAACAACATACGTTGTTCCCTTTGTCATCGGTATGTTACTTTCCCGAGATTCGATCGTCCGTATCTCAATACCTAGTTCAATCTCGTTACCGGCAAGTCTCTTTACTCGTTCTGTAATACATCATCTCGCAACTAACTCATTAGTTGCAATGCTTGCAAGGCTTATGTGATGTGCATTACCGAGAGGGCCCAGAGATACCTCTCCGACAATCGGAGTGACAAATCCTAATCTCGAAATACGCCAACCCAACATGTACCTTTGGAGACACCTGTAGAGTACCTTTATAATCACCCATTTACGTTGTGACGTTTGGTAGCACACAAAGTGTTCCTCCGGCAAACGGGAGTTGCATAATCTCATAGTCATAGGAACATGTATAAGTCATGAAGAAAGCAATAGCAACATACTAAACGATCGGGTGCTAAGCTAATGGAATGGGTCATGTCAATCAGATCATTCAACTAATGATGTGATCCCGTTAATCAAATGACAACTCTTTGTCCATGGTTAGGAAACATAACCATCTTTGATTAATGAGCTAGTCAAGTAGAGGCATACTAGTGACACTCTGTTTGTCTATGTATTCACACATGTATTATGTTTCCGGTTAATACAATTCTAGCATGAATAATAAACATTTATCATGATATAAGGAAATAAATAATAACTTTATTATTGCCTCTAGGGCATATTTCCTTCAGACCACTACGCCGGCCATGTCGCGGTTAGCTCACATCCCTCTTCCTTTTCATACTGTCCACCATTGCCTACTCCTAATCACAACTAACAACATTGTGTTTCATTCTTAGGACCACCCAAGGGACGATGAGATCCTCAACACATCCATCCAGAACTACAACCAGATGCAGCACATCTTTTCCTTCGGGCTAGCAACTGGGAAGCATGCCATGGGCTCGGGTGAGCCTCTTGGTTCTCCCATGCCAGACTTCCCTGGGACATCGGACGTCGAGGTCCTTGATGGCCCTAACAAGCCTGCTGCGAAGCCCTTCGACAAGCCATTTGACCCCGTCCATGATAGGAAGATGAAGAGAGGAGGCCTGATGGAGGAGGAGATCAATGTCTTCCGCAGCATGACTGAGGCAGTGAAGGAGGTGGCAACAGCCATCAGGGAGTGCAAGCCCCTCGACGTCCTCCCTGACATGTATGGCGTTGTCATGACCCAGGGTGGATTCAGCGACGAGGCTGTCATGGCAGCTCTCAGCCACCTACTTGACAACAAGGCCATGGCCGACGCTCACAGGGTGCTGTGGCTCAGGAGCTGGCTGGGCAAGCACTACTACTAGTGTACTGCTGCCTGTGAGCGTGCATGATCCCCGACGGCGATGGCGGTGGCGACGACGACGACGATGACGATGACGACATACATTTTGTGTAGCTAGGGCTCAAAAACTATTTGATGGTCTGTATATTTTGGTGAGGTGGTATATACTAACCCCTCACGCTGATGGTGAACTTGCGGTGGTAGGACGACACCCTCTTTTGTATGTGGTGGTAGGTTAACACCAAGGTAGTGCTAGGTTGAACTTGCTATGCCGTATGATCATGCATGCTTTACTTCTCTTCTGCTCCATTGTTGTTTGTGTGCTACTTTGTTGGCTACTTGTGCTCCATTGATTTGCTGCTTCAACTCTTGCTCTTGTGCATTGCTAGGGAAAGTGGTATGCCGTGTTCATCGGTGAGGTTCTAGGGGTTTATAGTTCATGGGAAGAAGCCAATGCACAAGTGGCATCGTATAGCAACAACAACTATTGAGGGTTCAACAAGCTTACTCCGCCTGGGTGCGAAAGCACGGAGGCAGCAGTGTCGACAGTGCCAAGGTTGGAGCTGTCAAAGTGGAAGCTGCTAAGGTGGATCGTCAGTTCAGCCTGAAGCTGAAGAACTTCATCATCTTCGCCCAGTTCATCACCATTGTTGTGTTGTGGCGTTGGTGTGCTAGGTGTGATCATTGCGGGTAAGCTCACCAACTAGGGTACAAGGTAAGCACAACATGTACGCCGTATGCAACCAAATGCCGTGTTCATGTGCCGCTAGGGCCAATGCAGCCAACCAAACAAAGTGCACTTGCGTATTACCTAATGCAGGGACTAGGGATGCAGGCAACCAAACAAGTTCCATATGGCGTATCAGGGCCTGTTTTTCCTCAACCAGGCTGGGTTGAGAAGGGTATGCAATGCGACTACTGTTCCAAACTGGAACCAAACACGGCCTAGATATCTAGGGACTCCAAACCTCAGAAAAATAACTTCTTTAAGCATCTTAATAGAGGTGTTATGATCAGCACTACTAGTTGGAATAGCTTCTACCCACTTAGTAATGTAATCAACAGCAACTAAAATATGTGTATACCCATTAGAGGAAGGAAACCGTCTCATATAATCAAAGCCCCAAACATCAAATGGTTCAATAACAAGTGAATAATTCATAAGCATTTCTTGACGTCTACTAATATGACCAATTCTTTGACATTCATCACAAGACAAGACAAACTTATGGGCATCCTTGAAGAGAGTAGGCCAATAAAAACCGGATTGCAATACCTTATGTGCAGTTCTGTCTCCAGCATGGTGTCCTCCATAAGCCTCGGAGTGGCACTTTCGTAGGATCTGTTCCTGTTCATGCTCAGGTACACAACATCTAATAACACCATCTACTCCTTCTTTATAAAGATGTGGGTCATCCCAGAAGTAATGTCTTAAATCATAGAAGAACTTTTTCTTTTGCTGGTATGTGAAACTAGGTGGTATAAATTTAGCAACAATGTAATTAGCATAATCAACATACCATGGAGAAGTACGAGAAGCATTTATGACAGCTAATTGTTCATCAGGAAAGCTATCATCAATAGGTAGTGGGTCATCAAGAACATTTTCTAACCTAGACAAGTTGTCTGCAACGGGGTTCTCAGCTCCCTTTCTATCAATAATATGCAAATCAAATTCTTGAAGCAAGAGAACCCATCTAATAAGTCTAGGTTTAGCACCTTTCTTTTCCATAAGATATTTAATAGCAGCATGATCAGTGTGAACAGTTACTTTAGAATCAACAATATAAGGTCTGAACTTATCACAAGCAAACACAACTGCTAAAAATTCTTTGTTAGTAGTAGCATAATTTCTTTGAGCACTGTTTAGAGTTTTACTAGCATATTGAATAACATTTAATTCTTATCAACTCTTTGTCCTACAACAGCCCCTACAGCATAGTCACTAGCATCACACATAATTTCAAATGGTAAATTCCAATTAGGAGGCTGAACAATAGGTGCAGAAATCAAAGCTTTCTTAAGTATTTCAAATGCTTCTACACAATCATCATCAAAGACAAAAGGGACATATTTTTGTAAGAGATTAGTCAAAGGCCGAGAAATTTTAGAGAAGTCCTTAATGAACCTCCTATAAAAACCGGCATGACCAAGGAAACTTCTTATACCTTTGATGTCCTTAGGACACGGCATCTTTTCAATAGCATCAACTTTAGCTTTATCAACTTCAATACCTCTTTCAGAAATTTTATGCCCCAAGATAATAACTTCATTAACCATAAAGTGGCATTTCTCCCAATTCAAAACAAGATTAGTTTCTTCACATCTCTACAAAACTCGATCAAGGTTGCTTAAGCAATCATCAAAAGAAGTCCCATAAATGGAGAAATCATCCATGAATACCTCAACAATCTGTTCACAAAAGTCAGAAAATATAGCAGTCATACATCTTTAAAAAGTAGCAGGTGCATTACATAAACCAAAAGGCATACGTCTATAAGCAAAGGTACCGAAAGGGCAAGTAAAAATTTTCTTCTCTTGATCCTCTTTTGACACAGATATTTGAGAGAAACCAGAATAACCATCTAGAAAGCAGAAATGTGCATGTTTGGATAATCTTTCTAGAATTTGATCAATAAAAGGTAAAGGGTAATGATCCTTTTAGTAGCTTTATTTAATTTGCCAAAATCAATTACCATTCTATAACCTGTAACAATTCTTTGTGGGATCAATTCATCTTTATCATTAGGAACAACAGTAATACCTCCCTTCTTAGGGACACAATGGACAGGACTTACCCACTGACTATCAGCAACGGGATAAATTATACCTGCCTCCAGAAGCTTTAGTATTTCTTTTCTTACCACTTCTTTCATCTTAGGATTTAACCTCGTTGGTGATCAACAACTGGTTTAGCGTCTTTCTCCAGCTTTATTTTGTGCTGGCGTAGAGTGGGACTAATGCCCTTAAGATCATCAAGAGTATATCCAATAGCAGCATGGTGCTTCTTCATAGTTTTCAGTAATTTCTTTTCCTCATGCTCTGAAAGGTTAGAACTAATAATAACAGGATATATCTCTTTCTCATCAAGATAAGCATATTTAAGAGTATCTGGTAAAGGTTTAAGCTCAAACACAGGATCACCCTTAGGTGGAGGAGGATCCCCTAGGATTTCAACAGGCAAGTTGTGTTTCAAAATAGGTCCCTGTTTAAAGAATACTTCATATATTTCCCTTCTTTCATTCATAAACATATCATTTTCATGGTCTAGCAAATATTGTTCTAAAGGATCACTAGGAGGCATGACAATAGAAGCAAGACCAATAATTTCATCTTTACTAGGCAATTCTTTATCATGGGGTTGTCTACAAAATTTTGCAAAATTAAACTCATGAGACATATCCCCTAAACCAACAGAAACAATATCCTTATTACACTCTATCTTAGCATTAACAGTATTCAAGAAGGGTCTACCAAATATAATGGGACAAAAGTCATCTTGTGGGGAACCAAGAACAAGAAAATTAGCAGGATGTTTAACTTTCCCACACAAGACTTCAACATCTCTAACAATCCCAACTGGTGAAATAGTATCTCTATTGGCAAGCTTAATTGTAACATCTATCTCTTCTATCTCAGCAGGTGCAATATCATGCATAATTTCTTTGTATAAGGAATGAGGTATTGCACTTTCACTAGCACCCATATCACATAAGCCATGATAGCAATGATCTCCTATTTTAACAGAAATAACAGGCATGCCTACAACAGGTCTATGTTTATTTTTAGTATCAGGTCTAGCAATTCTAGCAGATTCATTGCAGAAGTAAATAACATGCCCATCAATGTTATCGGCCAAGAGATCTTTAACCATAGCAACACTAGGTTCAACTTTAATTTGCTCAGGGGGTTTGGGTGTCTTAATATTACTTTTGTTGACCATAGTTGAAGCTTTACCATGATCCTTTATTCTAACAGGGGAAGGTGGTTTCTCAATATAAGCAGTAGGAACAACATGATCATTATAAGTGATAGTCTTTTCTTCAACTTTAATAGGTGCAACTACTTTTACTTCAATGGGAGGATTATATTTAAACCACTTCTCCTTAGGGAGATCAACATGAGTAGCAAAGGATTCACAGAAAGAAGCTACTATCTCAGAGTCAAGTCCATATTTAGTGCTAAATTCACGAAAGCATCGGTATCCATAAAAGATTTAACACAATCAAACTTAGGTGTTATACCTGACTCCTTACCTTCGTCGAGGTCCCAATCTTCAGAGTTGCGTTTAATTCTTTCCCAATAAATCCCATTTGAATTCAATAGTGTTCATCATAAAAGATCCAGTACAAGAAGTATCGAGCATGGAGCGATTATTGAGAGAAAGCTGAGCATAATTTTTTTGAATAATCATTTCTTTTGAGAACTCATGATTGGGGCATGAATATAACATTGACTTAAGCCTCCCCCAAGCTTGAGCGATGCTTTCTCCTTTGCAAGGCCAAAAATTATATATATAATTACGATCACGATGAACAAGATGCATAGGATAAAACTTCTGATGAAATTCCAATTTCAATCGTTGGTAGTTCCATGATCCAATATCATCACATAGCCTAAACCATGTCAATGCCTCTCCCTTGAAAGGTAAAGGGAAGAACTTATTCTTGATAACATCCTCGGGCGTACCTGCAAGCTTAAATAATCCACAAACTTCATTCACATAGATTAGGTGCAAATCGGGATGTAATGTTCCGTCACCTGTGAAAGGATTAGCTAGAAGTTTCTCTATCATACCCGAAGGAATTTCAAAGTAAACATTTTCAGTAGGTTCAGTAGGTTGAGGAGCAACTCTTTGCTCTACTGGTCGGGGTGAAGATACCCCGAACAAGCCCCTCAAAGGATTATGTTCCATAGTAACAAGTGACAGTAAATTTCAGCACACTATATAAATTTTCCTTACCAAATTCCACCTAACAAAGGCGCTTCACTCCCCGGCAATGGTGCCAGAAAAGAGTCTTGATGGCCCACAAGTGTAGGGGATCTATCATAGCCTTTTTGATAAGTAAGTGTGTCGAACCCAACGAGGAGCAGAAGGAAATGATAAGCGGTTTTCAGCATGGTGTTCTCTGCAAGCACTGAAATTATTAGCAACAGATAGTTTTGTGATAAGGTAATTTGTAATGGGTAACAAGTAATAAAAGTAAATAATGTGCAGCAAGATGGCCCAATCCTTTTTGTAGCAAAGGACAAGCCTGGACAAACTCTTATATAAAGGAAAGCGCTCCCAAGGACACATGGGAATTATCGTCAAGCTAGTTTTCATCATGTTCATATGATTCGCGTTCGGTACTTTGATAATTTGATATGTGGGTGGACCGGTGCTTGGGTACTGCCCTTACTTGGCCAAGCATCCCACTTATGATTAACCCCTATTGCAAGCATCCGCAACTACAACAGAAGTATTAAGGTAAACCTAACCATAGCATGAAACATATGGATCCAAATCAGCCCCTTACGAAGCAACGCATAAACTAGGGTTTAAGCTTCTGTCACTCTAGCAACCCATCATCTACTTATTACTTCCCAATGCATCCATCTAGGCCCAAACAATGGTGAAGTGTCATGTAGTCGACATTCACATGACACCACTAGAGGGATGACAACATACATCTCATCAAAATATCGAACGAATACCAAATTCACATGACTACTTATAGCAAGACTTCTCCCATGTCGTTAGGAACAAACGTAACTACTCACAAAGCATATTCATGTTCATCATCAGAGGGGTATTAATATGCATAATGGATCTGAACATATGATCTTCCACCAAGTAAACCAACTCGCATCAACTACAAGGAGTAATCAACACAACCAGCAACCCACAGGTACCTATCTGAGGTTTAGATACAAAGATTAGATACAAGATATGAACTATGGTTTGAGATGAGATGGTGCTGGTGAAGATGTTGATGGAGATTGACCCCCTCCCAATGAGAGGATCGTTGGTGATGACGATAGTGATGATTTCCCCCTCCTTGAGGGAAGTTTCCCCGGCAGAACAGCTCCGTTGGAGCCCTAGATTGGTTCCGCCAAGGTTCCGCCTTGTGGCAGTGGAGTTTCGTCCCGTGAGCTAGCTTATAATATTTTTCCTCGACAAAAGACTCCATATAGCCAAAGATGGGCATCAGAGGGCCACCAGGGGGCCCACGAGGTAGGGGGCGCGTCCCCCACCCTCATGGACGGTGGGTGGCCCCCCTCTGGTACTTCTTTCGCCCAATATTTTTTATATATTCTTAAAATAATTCCCGTGGAGTTTCAGGACTTTTGGAGATGTGCAGAATAGGTCTCTAATATTTGCTCCTTTTCCAGCCCAGAATTCTAGCTGTCGGCATTCCCCCTCTTCATGTAAACCTTGTAAAATAAGAGAGAAAAGGCATAAATATTGTGACATAATGTGTAATAACAGCCCATAATGCAATAAATATCGATATAAAAGCATGATGCAAAATGGACGTATACACATCAGTGAAAACAATTCCCGGGATGCCTACACTAACTAGAGAGGAAGCTAATGATGATGATCATGAAACTTCACATCAAGTTTGTCGTGGAATTGTCACGGCAGATGTCCTAGCAAAAGGACTTAGTCGTAGGGCCATCGCAACTAGGAAAGTTAAAGGGGTTAATCGGGACAAAGGACACGAGAGATTTTATACTAGTTCAGCCCCTTACGATGAAGGTAAAAGCCTATGTCTAGTTGTGTTGGTATTGCTGGGGTTTTGATCACCAAGAGTCTAACTCACCGGCTTGGTTATCGATCTCTTGTTTCTTGCCATAAACCGCCACCGGGTCATCCCCTTATATACACGGGTTGACGCCTGGGGGCCTACGGAGTCCCGGCCGGCTCATAAAGCGTGTCCGGCTCGGTGACTTCTTTTATATGCCTTTCCTTACAAGTCTTTCCTTACATATAGCGGTCTACAATATTGGGACTCAAGCTGCCTCTAGGCTTAGGCCTTCTATAAGCTTTAATAAACTATCACCTTGAATGTTTACTAGGCTTCCTTTGTGACCCGCCATTGGGGCTGACCCAGCCCCTCCTGGGCGGGTCATAACTGATAGCTATATCCCCAACATTAGGCCCCAGGTTGACTTTGAACTTTGTTCTTTGTCAATCTTCAACACTTAAACAAAAATCCATCTTCCTATCCTCGCAGAGGTTTTTGTAACCAGCCATGACGTCATCTCTTGAAAACACAAAAAACTTTTATGCTGTCATCTCTGAACGGATCTTCGTCTTTAATGCCTTCCGAGAATCGAGGCGTCCGTTTAGTTGGATAACCATTATTCGGGTCTTCCTCGATTTTTATGCCCGCCTGTTCCCTTATCCCCTTATAAATAGGCACGCCCCGGCCTTTCTCATTCTTCTCTCATCTTCATCTTCTTCCTCTCACAACCTCTGCTGCTGCTCGAGCTCTGCCGCCGTCAGAGAGCACCTCACCCCCGTCGACTTTGGCCGCTGCATCGACCGGAATCAGTCCAGAGAACGGCGGCGACTTTCCGCGAAAGACCTGTGGCTGTAAGCGTTTCCCTTCTTGCTCCTCAGATCTGCATTAGGGCTTTCTAGGTTTTCCGCATGTTCTTCGTAGTTCATCGCAGTTTCTCCGTAGTTCTTCCACTACAGCCTCTTCTTGATCCAAAAAGAGATATATGCTTGTGCGGTAGGTGTTTGGTGCCTACTCTTGACACTAGTAGATCCCTTTTCCCAGTATAAAGGCCTCATTAGGACTCACAAACTCATCTGCGCTAAACTTTTAGGTCTAGAATTTTTTCCATTTTGAATAGCCATTTGATCTGGAATAATATCAAGCAATTAGGTAACTTGTTTGTCTCAACACTTAGCTGAATCTGCTTTCTCAAATATCTGTGGTCATGGCGGCTTATTGTGCCGGCTTACTTTTCCTTATATGACATTAGCCCTTACTTAAGCCGCCATTATTCCCATGTACCATTATCACTTAATTTCACCATTATCATTGAATTGAACCGGCATGTTGCTTTCCTTTCAGTTCGTTTTTTGAAGAGCATGTCGTCCAAAGCACCGACTTTCTACATTTGGGTCCCTTTGACAGTAACTGAGGACAATCTGAAGGAGTTCTTTAACATAGGTTTTTTGCCAGGAAAGAATGTTATGTCTTACCGTGCACCTGACCCGGACGAGGAACGGCCCAATCCAAAATATGGTGAAGTTATTGTCTTTTTTGACCACATGAACCGTGGTTTTTCCCCACCCGGCTCAAAGTTCTTCAGAGATGTCCTCCATTTTTTCAAACTCCACCCTCAAGATATCGGGCCCAATTCCATATCCAATATCTGCAACTTCCAAGTGCTTTGTGAGGTGTACCTTCAAGAAGAACCGACTGTGGAACTCTTCAGAGAGTATTTTTATCTAAACCGGCAGAACGAGTGCACCAATGGCCCTAGCTTGGAACTTGGAGGCATCTCAATTCAGCATCGATAGGGCCCCGTCTTCCCCCTAATAGTCTTGCCAAGTCATCCCAAGGACTATAATCAGACTTGGTGCTATTGTCAAGACACTTCACCAGCAAATGAGAAGCCCCTGCCGGGTTATCGCACAGAGCGTCTTGACTCCAAGTTTGCACTCCCTGACAAACTCACTGCCACCGAACGCAAGAAATTGATTCCATCCATTAAAAGAATTAACGCTTTATTGGGGAACGGCTTAACCGGAGTTGACTTGACCCGTTGCTGGGTTGCGTGGCGGGTCATCCCTCTAAGCCGCCGCTCGAAATTGATGTATGAATATGGTGGAGGCCCAGACGACTCTCTTCGTCACAGCTCCGTTCAACTAACCGAAGAAGATATTGTTTCAATGTCAACCCTTCTGGTAAACGCAAATATGAAGACTGCAGTGAAGTCAGGTTAAACCCCTTCTGCAAACTTAACCCGGCGCCAGAGGTAAAGAACCTCTGATTTCTTTCTTTTTTGTATTTTTCTCAGCCGTTTTAAATACATGCATGGCATTTCATCTTGTTTATCTGTTTATAGGCCAAATCTGATTTCTAGAAAGCCAAGTTTGACCACAAAGCCGCCAAGAAAGCTAGAGCCGCCGCCATAACCGCCAAGAGACGACCCGGTGATCTAAGGAGAAGAAGAAGAGCACCGCTGAAGACCTGCTGAAGCTTGATGATGATACTTCTGAGTCGGAGGTAGCCCTTGACTCCCTTGGCCAGCTTTTTAATAATCTTATTAACACTGATCATTGCCAGGACGACACAGGGGCCAGTCAAGCCGTGGAAGAAGAGGTAACTATTTCCTCCGACTCAGCCCATTTGCGAAGACAGAAACTTCGAGTCGTAACCCGGAAAGTAAGTTTTTCACACCCTTTGGCTTATCTCTACCCTCATTTTCTTTTGAAAAAGCAGCAACATGAGAGACACCATCAGTCCTGGAACAACGATGAACCGCATGCTGTTCTTCAACAAACTCCTCAAAAATGCCAGAATGAGGTTTATTTCTTCGCCTTTTACTTTCCATTAATGGATCTTCTCCCTTACATTATTAACTTTATTTTATCTTTGCAGGAGGTGTCTCGCTCTTCTGGCGACTCATCTCAAACTCAATTCCCAGCCTTTAAGACTGCCCCCAGGTAAGGAAGAAATCATCTTTCCTCCGTGTCTTTCGAACTGCTTCTTTATACTAACTGTTTCATAATATCTTTCTTAGTGGTGAAGCCAAGTCCAAGAAGGCTAAGGTGACTAGGCCGGCGGAAGACCCGCTAGTCCTTGCACCTGAATCGGCCATGCCACCTTCTCCTCCTCAAACTGAAGCACCAGAAGACCCGGCTGCCAATGCTGAAGTAGATCCTCCTGAGCCATCAGCTGACGATACCATCATTAACCCTTCTGCTACCGGACCATCTAGCTCGGCCAACCCGCCATCACCGTCTGCCCAGGACGTTCTAATCACTAGAAGTCGTTTTGTTGAGCCGGGTAATCCGACCATGTTGGCTTGGCACACCGCTAAACAAGAGGACCTGGAAAGACGGAAACTGTGATTTGATATTTCTCATTATAGCCATCTGAACGCCAATGATATATTATCCGGCTATCTCAGCCATGTGCACTCCAGCCGTGACTCAGAAATTGAAATGGTCAAGCAATTGCAGCTGAAGTATGAGGTATGTTTTTCCGGCTTACTTATATTCTGCCAGCGCCCAAGTCTGTAGATTATGATAGAATCTGAATGATCTGTAGACTTATGATATAGGCTAAAGCTTTACCTTTAGATATTTCTGAAGTCCAATAAAGTAGAATAAAATTCACATGTAGTCCCCAAGGACTGGTTCACTTGATCATAAATGAGCCGGTACTTTTAATTTCATAATTGTTTGGTACCAAACCCAACAAATAATGTAATCCGGCTTAATCTTGAGAGACTTTCTGAATATCATGCATTAGCCCTCAAGTGCCAAGTGTTGTTACTTTGTAAGGTACTTGGGACTTGAAATATATTAGAGTCATAAGAAATTGTTTTGGCATACATTAGCCCCCAAGTGTCAAGTGGTTTTGCAGTGCAAAGTACTTGAGACTTGAATCTTGACTCTTGAATTTAAATTTAAATCTTAACACACTTGTGTATGTTTTGTAGAATGCCTTATCTGAATTGGGTTCGCAATTAACTGACGCCAAGACCCGGCTGGCGGATCAGGAGGCAGAAATCAAGTCTGTGGATTCTAAACTTCAATTAAGTCTGGCTGAGACGGAAAAATTGAGAACCAGCTTGACTGCCAAGAATAAAACATGGGTTGAAGAGAAGACGTTGCTGACACAACGCGCCGAAAAAGCTGAATCAACTCTTGAGGAGGTTACTACAGAGCTGACCGGTTTAAAGAACCGGGTTTCTCAAATGGTTTCCGCCATCTTCGGTATGCCATCTGTATTGATCTTTTGTACCTTCTTTTGACCCGGAATATAACCGCTAGCTGACCCTTTGTTTACAAAATATGTGCAGGCCCGCAAAGCAAGAATCTGAGCCAGGACAACGTGACTAAACTGAAGGCGGTCTATACCTTAGTGGAGCAGTTGTACATTGGTGCACAACGGGCACTTGACGCTATCTCTCCTGCCAATCAAGGACCCAACCGGCTCAGTGATGTCTTGAAAAAGCTGTCAATCTTACCCGCCAGGTTCCACGAAGTCGAACGATCCTATGCCAGAGCCGGAGCGTTGACTGCCCTGAGCTGCTGCAAAGCTTGGGTGCCAGATCTTGACCCGGCGGATGTAGCCAGGGGCTATCCTACCGTGAAGGAAGACGGGTCTCCATTTGAGCAGGATGATTTCATTGCTTGTGTGAGAGGAGTTCAACCTTAGGCTACGATTCTTGGAGATGAAACCAGTATTGACAAATATCAGCCGGGTTTTGATTTGGAAAATAATAAGATGGCAACTCCCTCGTACAAGGTGACAGATTTAATCCCGCCGGTTCGTGAACATACATTTGCTCCGGAAGTTGATCCGGCTGGCCTGATTGACGAAGAAGCAGAATTTATTGCCGTGAACGGTTTTGACTGGTCAAAACCCAGCTTCCAATCAGCAGAAAGAGGTGAACCGGTGAGGGAAGAGTGAGGATCATCTTCATGGGCTCTTTAGAGCCTTGTAATAGATATAGTTTAAAACAACCACATACTTTGCCTATGCCATCGTGCATAAGATGCCGTGTGTGACTCTTTGCTTCTTGATGTCAATATATGCATCATATTTATGGTTATTTCTGTAATATTTCAGCTTCATTCCTATAGAAAAAGAAAAAATTGGCTTGGCAGTTGTAGCACCGAACGGGTCAGAACAACCGGTATATAACCAATGATTTACCATAGTAGACGAAACAGAAATAGATGCGAAAATAAACAAGGTTGAAACAACCTTTGATTAACGCAGAAAACAACTGTTCATAAATAACAGTCATTCATGTATTATTTACCTCTAGACCGCCGGTTTGTATGACCCGGGTGATGAGGTTGACGATCCAGTCCTTGTGGAGAAGTCAAATGCTTCTGAATGCCTGATGATTATCATGCCTTGGCGGCTTATTGTCAAATAGTCAAGCTGGCGAAAAGACCATGTGTAGCGACCAGACCTCAAACAGTCTGATCTCTATGCTCCGGTGTCATACCTGGATCAGTAATGCTGACACCACACAGTACTCGAAGGATTTATAGTAGAGTAGCAATCACACACTTATTACATCGAGTGTCTCATAAGAGAACTTATTACAATAAATATGGCTTAAGGCCATCCAATAACGATAACATCGGAAGGCTTGGAAGATAAGTGAGTCCATCAACTCCAACGGCATCACTGAGTATAGAACCACGACCTAAAGACTCCTTAATCATCGTCTGAAAAGTCTGCAACATTAACGTTGCAGCCCGAAACGGGTCAGCACATGGAATATGCTGGCAAGGTAACACATAGAGAGTAATGGAATGAAACAGCTATACTATATGCATATTTGGCTGGTGGAAAGCTCTATGGTTACAGTTTTGCGTAAAGCCAATTTTTCCCTACTTCAAAGTAATAAAATTTAATTACTATCATGGTGGTTGTTAAACATTGAGAATGGTTGACAACATTCTCAATCCCAATTAAGCATCATCATTAAACATAACCCAACAAAATTAATTTAGAGTAACATGTTGAGATTCACATGAAAATCCAAGTACTAGATACTCAAGATGTCCATAACCGGGGACACGGCTAACCATGATTAGTTTATTACGCTCTGCAGAGGTTTGCGCACTTTTCCCCACAAGACTCGATCGCCTCCGTTTGGTTTCTCGCACTACATGGTGTTTGAGAAGACGGATGACCGAGACATAGTCTTTCAGAAGCGCTAGCACCTTACAATCGGGTAGACCGTACCACCTACATCCCCTACATCTGCTAGTCTTCCACTGTAAGAGTTCGCACAACTTAGTCAACTATGCTAGAGCCCATAATAGCTTGTGGCTACACACGGAAGTTTCTAGTATGAATAGTCTCATGATCCCTTTGAGCCTGGGTGGCGGTCCAAAAGAAAACAGGCAAGTCCTAGAATACCCAGGTGCCTCAATCCACCCAGATGTGTGTTTAAGTTGCCACCTTAGATAAACCATAAATTAACAATCTCACATCTGGCATGGATATCACTCACCCAATCCACGTCTACTAGCATAGCATGGCATAATAAGCAAATGTAGAAGTAACTCCCAAAGGTTTGATAATAACAGGTAATAGGTACTACCTCATCTACTTCTCATCCCACAATTTTATTAGATCCTAACCATGCAATGTGTGAGGATTGATCTAATGCAATAAACTAGGTAGTAGAAAAGGTATGATCAAAGTGTTACTTGTCTTGTTGATGATCCGCGAAACCTAACGATTCGAAGTAATAGGCGGTGCACTCCGAGTATTCTACCGTAGACAAACAAACAAGCATACAATAAGTACTCATCTAATGCACAGGTAAAACTCAAATAAAAGAACTAACCAGAAGGTTCAACTTAAGAACTCCGGTTGGCAAAAAGAATCAAATCGAACGAAACAACGAAAGTCAAACGGCGAAAGAAAACAACTTTGTTCTAGTAATATGGATCTAGGGCAAATTTTACAGTAGCAAAATCTTGTTTAATTTGGTTAAATGGATAGAGGGTTTCGAGACGAATCCCTAGGCGCTTGAATCACCTGATTCCGATAAACGAGCGAAAAGTTAAACTAAAACGAAAATTGGATCAGGAATCGCGATCAGAAAAATCGCGGATTTAATCCGAGAAAAAGAAAAACGACGAACGCTGAATTTTTTCTCTCTTTTTCTTTTTTTCGGCACGGAAATTGAGACGCGACGAACCTCGGCGGCGAGATCCGGCGGCGGCGGACGTCGGCGGCGGTGGCTTCTTAGGGCGGCGGCGGCTTAGGGCGCTTTAGGGTTTCCCCTGGGGCCAGGCCTCGGCTTATAAAGGCCTCCCGGGTCGGTGTCCAGGTCGGACACGGCCCGTTAAGTCGGTTCGTTTTTTTTTATTTATTATTCCGCTCGGAAGAAAAATAAAAATAAATATTAAACGGACTCCAAAAATTCCGAAATAAATTTTCACGGGCTTCTAAAATCAAGCCGCACAAGGTGAACATTTATTTGGGCCCTAAATGAAATTTTGAAAAACACACTTTTTTCCTAAATTCAAATAAAACACCGAAAAACTCTGAAATAAAATCTTATTTGATTTTATTATTAAATCCTCAATATATCTTTATTTTGGGAAAGTCATTTTATTCCCTCTCTCATATTTTTGTAATAGAAATAATTGATGATAAAATAAATAAAATCAAATGATCCTATTCTCAAAATTTGAGAAAACTCAAATATGAAAATAACGAAATCCCCAACTCTCTACGTGGGTCATTGAGTTGCGTAGAATTTCTAGGATCAACCAAAATGCAAAATAAAATATGATATGCATGATGATCTAATGTATAACATTCCAAATTGAAAATTTGGGATGTTACAAACCTACCCCCCTTAAGATGAATCTCGCCCTCGAGATTTGGGTTGGCTAGAAAATAGGTGAGGGTGGTCTTTGAGCAAATCTTCCTCTCGCTCCCAGGTGGCTTCATCCTCCGTGTGGTGGCTCCACTGAACTTTGCAAAACTTGATAACCTTGCTGCGAGTGACTCGACTGGCAAACTCGAGAATCTTAATTGGTTTCTCCTCATAGGTCAAATCATTATCCAACTGAATAGTTTCCAAAGGTATTGTGTCTCTTAACGGTATGTCAGCCATCTCCGCGTGACATTTCTTTAACTGAGAAACGTGGAACACATCATGTACTCCTGACAATCCTTCGGGCAATTCCAACTTGTAGGCCACTTCTCCCATACGCTCCAAAACTCGATATGGTCCTACAAATCGTGGCGCTAACTTCCCTTTAACTCCAAAACGCTTTGTTCCTCGAAGTGGAGATACTCGAAGATAAGCTCTGTCTCCGACTTCGTAAACTGTCTCCTTGCGTTTAGAATCCGCATAACTCTTCTATTTGGACTGGGCTACCTTGAGCCTATCGCAAATCAATTTCACCTTCTGTTCAGACTCCTTAATCAAGTCAGGTCCAAACAACTGGCGGTCTCCAACTTCGTCCCACGACAACGGTGTCCTGCACCTCCTTCCGTACAAAGCTTCGAAAGGGGCCATCTTTAAACTGGTTTGATAACTGTTGTTGTAAGAGAACTCTACATATGGCAAATTGTCGTCCCAACTAGATCCGTAATCTAGCGCACAAGCTCTCAGCATATCCTCCAAAATCTGATTGACTCTCTCGGTTTGTCCATCGGTCTGTGGATGAAAAGCTGTACTGAATTCTAGCCTGGTACCCAAAGTTTCGTGCAATTGCTTCCAGAACTTTGAGGTAAACTGGGTTCCTCTATCCGATATGATACTCCTTGGAACTCCATGCAGACATACGATCCTGGTCATGTATATCTTTGCCAACTTAGCACTGGTGTAAGTGGTCTTTACTGGGATGAAATGAGCTACATTCGTCAATCGATCAACTACAACCCAAATCGAGTCATAGCCTGAACGAGTCCTGGGTAACCCGTGATAAAATCCATGCCTAGCTTATCCCACTTCCATTCAGGTATCGGCAATGGTTGTAACAATCCTGCTGGCTTCTGATGCTCTGCCTTTAATCTCTGGCATACATCACAAACTGCTACATACTCCGCAATATCCTTCTTCATTCCGGTCCACCAGAAAATATCCTTCAAATCCAGATACATCTTGGTATTTCCTGGGTGAATTGAATACAGTGAGTCGTGTGCCTCTTGCAAAATCAACTTCCTGATCTCGGGGTCATTGGGCACATAAACGCGGTCTTCAAACCATAGGGTGTCGTGCTCATCCTCACGAAATCCTTTAGCTTTTCCTTTGCTCAGTTTCTCCTTTATAGCGGCAATCTCTTTGTCAGCTTTCTGAGCTTCCCTGATTTTATCCATCAAGGTTGACTGAATCTCCAATGCTGCTACGTAGCCTCTCGGAACTATTTCCACACATAGTTCACGAAGATTTTCTGCTAACTCCTTGGGTATTTCTCCCGTCATTAATGTATTGACATGGCTCTTACGGCTTAATGCGTCAGCTACTACATTAGCCTTTCCGGGGTGATAATGCAATTTCATATCATAATCCTTGATGAGCTCCAACCATCTCCTTTCTCTGAGATTCAACTCCTTCTGTGTGAAGATGTATTTCAAACTCTTATGATCCGTGTACACCTCACAATGGTTTCCAATGAGAAAATGTCTCCATGTTTTCAAAGCATGCACTACGGCTGCTAACTCCAAATCATGCGTGGCATAATTCAACTCATGAGGCTTCAGTTGTCTTGAGGCATATGAAACAACTCTCCCTTCCTGCATAAGCACTGCTCCAAGTCCTCGACGTGAAGCGTCGCAATACACCTCATAATCCTTGGTCTGGTCTGGCAAAATCAATACTGGTGAGGAAACTAAGCGTTTCTTCAACTCCTGGAAACTAGCCTCACATTCCTCTGTCCATATGAACTTGGTATCTTTCTTCAACAACTCAGTCATAGGCTTCGCAATCTTTGAGAAATTCTCAATAAATCTCCGGTAGTATCCTGCGAGTCCAAGAAAACTCCGGATCTCTCCAACTGTTGTTGGGGCTTCCCACTTGGTCGCAGTCTCAACTTTAGCGGGATCAACTGCTATACCTTCTCCAGATATAACGTGATCGAGGAATCCTACTTCCTTCAACCAAAACTCACATTTTCTGAACTTGGCATATAATTGATGTTCTCTGAGCTTTCCAAGTACCAAACGCAAATGCTCCTTATGTTCCTCTTCATTCTTCAAATAAACTAGGATATCATCAATGAACACTACGACGAACTTATCCAAAAACTCCATAAACACTTTGTTCATCATGTTCATAAAATAGGCAGGTGCGTTAGTCAGACCAAATGACATAACGGTATACTCATACAGCCCATACCTGGTGGTAAAAGCTGTCTTCGGAATATCCTGTTCTCGAATCTTCAGCTGGTGGTATCCTGATCGCAGATCGACCTTGGAAAATACCTTAGCTCCTTGCAATCGATCAAACAGATCATTGATCATTGGTAGTGGGTACTTGTTCTTGATCGTTACTTCATTCAATCCTCGATAATCAACAACCATCCTTAACGATCCATCCTTCTTCTCCACTAGAAGTACTGGCGATCCCCAAGGTGAAGAACTTGGGTGAATATATCCCTTATCCAGTAACTCCTTAATTTGCTTCTTAATTTCCACCAAATCCTTTGCTGGCATCCTATATGATCTCTTTGATATTGGCCCTGTGCCTGGCAGTAGCTCAATCAAAAACTCAATATCTCTATCCGGTGGCATGCCTGGCAACTCCTCTGGAAATACATTAGGAAAATCCCTTACCACTGGTACTTCCTCCTGCACAACTCATGTTAGGCAATTTACTTGAGTCCTCTTTGGCACATGCCGGGATACATACTTGATCCTTCTCCCTTCTGGTGTGGTAAGCAAGATTGCCTTACTAGCATATTCAATATTCCCTTCATACTTTGTAACCAATCCATGCCTAATATCACATCCAATCCTTGGGATTCCAATACTATTAGGTCTAAGGGAAAAACATAGTTACCAATCCTTAATGGTAACCGATCACACCATAGACTAGCCACATACTCTGCTCCGGGCGAGGTTACTAACATGGGTGACCTAAGGGCTTGGGTTGGTAGGTTATACTTATCCACAAATCCCCTTGAGATGTATGAATGCGATGCGCCAGTATCAAAAAGAACGAGTGCAGTAAATGACTTAACCAAAAACTTACCTATTACTGCATCGGGCTGAGCTTCAACCTCCTCCACGCTAACGTGGTTCACCTGTGCCCTGTTAAAAGGGTTCGGCTTCTTCCCAGAACTTCCATTGCCATTTTGGCCTTCAGGACATTCATTGGCATAATGTCCGGTCTTCGAACACTTAAAGCAAGTGACTTGGCTCAAGTCCTTCTTGGCTGGGGTTGATGGGTTGGTGCGGTTCTGGCCGTTGCTTCCTCCATTGCCATTTCCATTCTTGGTGCCATTGTGAGTGTGCAAGCTACCTACTCCATGAGTATGCTGAAAATGTCCTCCCGGTCTAGGGGTAAAACGTGGCTTTTGATGAGCTCCTGAATTGTACTTTCCTTGTCCATACTTCCTCTTGCGATTCTCAATTTGCTGTTGCTTCCCTTCAATCATAAGAGCACGATCTACCAACTCCTGGTAGTTGTTGAAGGTTGCTACCATCAACTACATGCTCAACTCATCATTCAGTCCTTCCAGAAACTTCTCCTGCTTAGCTGCATCCGTAGCGACGTCATTTGGGGCATAACACGCTAGTTTACTAAATTCCTCCACATACTGGCCAACTGTCCATCCTCCTTGGTGCAAGTTGCGAAACTCACGCTTCTTCATGGCCATAGCTCTTGCTGAAACGTGTGCAGTACGAAAAGCCTGCTGAAACTGGTCCCATGTGACAGTGTCTACTGGGAAAGTGGCTATGAAATTCTCCCACCATGATGCTGTGGGTCCTTCTAGCTGATGTGCGCAAACTTCACCTTCTCCGCATCTGTGCATCCTGCAGTGATCAACTCCCTAGCTGTCTTGCGGAGCCAATCATCTGCTACTATCGGCTCGGTGCTACTGGAAAACACCGACGGATTCAGCCTAAGAAAACGGGATAAGTGGTCAATAGGTGGTGATGGTGGTGGTGGGTTGTTGTTGTTGTTCCCCTGATTCTGATTCTGGACTAGTAACTGCATCAATGTGTTCTGCTGCTGGATCAACTGGGTGAGCTCCGGTGGGAAGGCAAATCCGGGGTCACGTCTCGGAGGCATCTGAGGGTTTAGAAAAGATGAGATATAAGAATAGAGGGGGTCTAAAGAGAAAACACTACCCATATGCACATGAGGCAAAAGCAAACAATTCACTTCATTCAATCAAACAAGGGCATACAATCGATCTATCTATCACAAAAGTGCTCGGACTACTATATTTACATGGTGGACTACTACTACTGATGAGGTGGTCTACTAGAAATATTCTACGGTCATTGACTCCATGGTATCTGCTCCAGCTTCATCAACATAGTCATCATCGCTACTATCTGCTTCCGAGTCGGTGTCGTCGATGATGATGTAGTCTTCCGGGCTAATCTCCTGAGGTTCTTCGTCTTCATCTACTGGCGTAGGGTCTCCCATAAATATTCCAATCTTCTTGATCAGGTCGTCATTCTTCTCCACCAACACTTCAATTTCCTATTCATAATCTTCACGTGTAGCCTTGAGTTCTTCCTCCAGTTCCTTGATTCTAGTCTTAGCCTTCTTCAGATCTATCATGTCGGCGCACATCTGGTTCTCCTGTCGTCGAATGTGCTGGTTTAGCTCCTGGATAAAAGCTGCGATTGATCTATCCTTCCTGGTTCTGATCATCTCCCAGTGTTCATCTCGGCGCCCACAAATCTGGTAGATAGTATCCTTGAGATCCTTGTGGTAGACTTCTCCAATGCGTCCCATGGTGATGTGAGCTGCCATGCTCTTTCCTAGACTCCAAGTTGGTGCATCAAAAGAAAACTCTATGGGCTCAGTGACTGGCATGAACGTCCTTCCTGGAACTTGGACTTGAATCATCCAGTGCTCTTCTTCAGGTAAAGTGGCGTTGTAGGTTCCCGTGAAGCTTGGTACTCCTATGTAACACCCTGGATGTAACTTTCCCAATTTGTACTCCAACTCTTGCCATTTCCGGCGTTAAGTTAATTTATTTTCTCGGGTTCGGGTCTTTGTCTCCGTGTGTTGTTGTCATTGTCATGCATCTCATATCATGTCATCATGTGCATTGCATTTGCATACGTGTTCATCTCATGCATTCGAGCATTTTCCCCGTTGTCCGTTTTGCTTTTCGGCGCTTCGTTCTCCTCCGGTGGTCATTTCTACCTTTCTTTCGTGTGTGGGGATTAAACATTTCCGGATTGGACCGAGACTTGCCAAGCGGTCTTGGTTTACTACCGGTAGACCGCCTGTCAAGTCTCGTACCATTTAGACTTCGTTTGATACTCCAATGGTTAACCGAGGGACCGAAAAGGCCTCGTGTGTCTGTTGCAGCCCAACACCCCTCCAATTTGGCCCAAAACCCACCTAAGCCTTCTCCATCATCTAGATCGTTCGATCACGATCGCGTGGCCGAAAACCGCACCTCATTTGGACTCTCCTAGCTCCTCCTATGCCTATTTAAAGATCCCCCGAAATCCGGATCTCCTTCTCCCCCGAAACCCTAAAATCGCCTCTGCGCCGGCCGGACACGTCCGTACGGGCCGGACGCTTCCGCCGCCGCCAACCGGGAGCTGCCACGTGGCGCCCCCGGACCACTTCGCCGCCTCAGTCGCGCC